>NC_064923.1:332052578-332356171 GCF_023897955.1 Schistocerca gregaria
GAGGAAGAGAGCCTTTAGTGAACGAATGAAGGAGGACTAGAAGAACAGGAAGTACAAGTAGTCATGAAGTAGTCAATTAAAAGGCCTGTAACGTGCGTAATAATAGTAAAAAAATAATAAAATGGTTATATTGTATATATTACAGAAATGTCACTATTATCAGAATTTTCTTTATTCTTTTCCTCAAACGAGATTCTTTTCAAAGTGGGGTTTGACATATCAACACAAATACGTGTCAGCAGCACAGGATTCAAAGATGGGGAAGGATATTACTTTTCCTTGGAAGGTTTAACAAATAGCGGTATTTAGTAGATGAAACGGAAGAAAAAACAGATACAAACAGGAGTAAGGAAAAATATTATAGTATTAACAATGACATAGAACTACTGGACTGCTACCGGACAGGAGAAACACATTACCAGCATAGTTTTTTATTGATATAACGCAGCTAATGGAGAAAGCTTTGGACACCTCTTGACCACTGTTTCTTTTTGGGGTGGATGAAGGTTAGTAGGAAGTTTCTTCTGCAGCTTTATTGTGGAAACGGAAAGAGATCTAGTGTTACGTATGGGTACAGCCAAAATGTTTTCAGGTGTCAGATTTGCAACGAAGTAGTCCATAGTTAGTGGGTACGGAACATGTGAAGAGACATAGTAAGGACACTAGTGGCTGAGAGACTCACGTAGAAAGCAGGGCATGTGACAGATTGCGAATCAGGTCGCATCAACCTTAACTGAGTGCAAAAGTCCAAACACATGTTTCTAGAATAGCACTCCTGAAAAGTGTACAATTCCCCCGTAGGAGCGATGGAAAAACTGCATTGGCGTAAAAGGGAAATGCGCGAAATTATAAGTACGTATTTGACCTAAAAACACGGGTTTCTATTGGCAGCCCCTGTAGTTTCACGTCACCCTCGTATACAGTTTACGGTGTAGTATCAGATCCCAACAAAACTAAATTCATCTACATCTGACTGGTGCAGACCTGTGAAACGTCTACAGAAATGGTGGATTTCAACACGTGATGTAATTTCCTTTTACAGTAAGCAAGAAACATTTATGTCAAGGTTATACGTTCATATTCAAGACCTTCATTCAATGCCTAGACGTCTATAATTACCAGTTGTTACAAACACTCCTTGATTTTTTTTTCTTTTTTAGATGCTAGCGAGAGATTAAGAGGGTATGACGACACGATACTGGAATTGATGGAACTATTTTTCCCTTTTTCGTCATCTGACGTCTTGTCGTTATGTACACAGTTATGCCATACGAAGGTAGAACGAAACAGCCACGGTCGGAAAAAGAAAGCAACGCAGGATTTATGTCGATACATATCTTACATCTTAATCCGCACGACTGCCGAGAGTCAACGCCTCACGAAATCAGTCATGCTCAGCAGACACGTAGCGTAACGAAGTCAACGTTTCGTTAAGACGCTGTTTCCAATCCAGACTAATCACTACATTAAGTAAAAGGAAATAAAGATTAACAGAGGCTTGAAATCTGTTTAAAAATGATAAAAGTGTCCTGTAGTCGGAGGTAAGATTTCATTACAAAAGAGGACTTTGGTGTGGCGGCCTGCACCTCAATGTATTCTGTACAAACACTAGTGAATGAGCTCATTCTTCCTGCTACGAACATTTCTCGCTAACGAAGTGTCACTAGTTAACATGTACCACTCGCAGTCTACGTGCATCGTCCTTCCTCGGCGTGTGATGGATGCGGCTAGCCTTGTTGCAGAGTACCTATGTATGCATAGAGTTGCGGAGTTAGCACCCACCAAGTGAATTTCTGATCAGTTGGGAAATTGACAGAGATAAGGAGCTTCAATCAGCCACGTCGAGAGGAACTCCCTTCCATTACCCCTGTTTGTCACGCAGCGTGAGAAGTTTCCTTGCATTTGCCAATAATATTTCAAGCCGTAATCCCCCGAGAAACACATTATGTGAGTCTAGCGGCACACTGTTCTCTGTGATACACGAGTTTATGTTACCCGCCAAGCGTTCACACAATATTCCTAGTCTTCTGAAATGACACTTCCATCATCTGCAAACAGAAACAATATCTATACGGAAAGTTAAGTTTTCTGGTTAACCTTGCGCATAAATATTAAAAAAAAAGCAGTAGACCTTGAAAAGTCCTCTAGCCTCCGACACTTTATATCACTCCAGTAAAATTCTAATTTTATTAATTTATTAATTTTATTAATTTTTAATTGTATTAATTTTATTAATTAATTAAATTAATTTAGTTTTATTAATTATTAATTTTTAATTTATTAAATTTATTTTTTATATATTTAGCAGCGTGGAGGATAAAAATCGTAGAGGAAGACCAAGAGATGAATACACTAAGCAGATTCAGAAGGATGTAGGTTGCAGTAGGTACTGGGAGACGAAGAAGCTTGCACAGAATAGAGTAGCATGGAGAGCTGCATCAAACCCGTCTCAGGACTGAAGACCACAACAACAACAACAACAACAACATATTTAGCTTTTCTTTTTTTTACACTGGAGAGCAACATTCTGCTTTAATTGCTAAATAGGA
Organism: Schistocerca gregaria; assembly: GCF_023897955.1. Classification (NCBI taxonomy): domain Eukaryota; kingdom Metazoa; phylum Arthropoda; class Insecta; order Orthoptera; family Acrididae; genus Schistocerca; species Schistocerca gregaria. Next base: position 332,055,128 of record NC_064923.1, read on the forward strand.
AACTCGTTTCAATTTTTTTTATTCTTACTATTATTTTCTACGTACTTTTTTTGTATGATGCCGACTTCCCTATCGGGCACATTAAATCCAGTTGCCAAGGTTCCCTCCAATTGTGAGTGTTCACCGCTAAAACTGAGGTAATGTTTCCACTGTCACTTGAAAAATAATCTGCATTACACGATGGAAGTAAATGATGGACTTGGGTACATATTTTAACGTCCGATACCGTCGATTTGATAAGATACAAGCTCAAGGTCGGGTTATACGGGATATTTACGTCTACAAACATACGCTTGCATCGTAAACCAAAGTACGGTGCATGGTACATGCAGGTTGAACCGCTAATAGACGTTCCCTTTCGTGTTCCACTAGCAAATGAAGCGAGGGAATAATGACTATGTTTGCTTCCGAATGAGACCCGATTCCTCTCATCTCATCTTTCGCGGTTCTTATGCAACATGTTTGTTGGTGGCAAGAATTTCCTTCTACAGTCCGTCGCCAATGACGGATTTCTATATTTACTCAGTAGTGTCTCGCGACAAGTACTTAGTCTTCCCTTCAAGAATTCTCACGTAAGTTCACAGAGCATTTCCGTAATACTCGCTTGTTGATCGAACCTACCGGTAACTAACCTAGTCGCGCGCCTCTGAATAGCTTCGGTGTCTTTCGTTATCCCAACTGGTAGGGATTGCAAACACTCGAGCAATACTCAACAGTGGGTAGTACAAGTGTTTGCGCGCAGTATACTTTCTAAATGAACTATTCTTTAACCGCGCTGCTGCTACGGTCGAAGGTTCGAATCCTGCCTCAGGCATGGATGTGTGTGATGCCCTTAGGTTAGTTAGGTTTAAGTAGTTCTAAGTTCTAGGGGACTGATGACCTCAGGTGTTAAGTCCCATATAGTGCTCAGAGCCATTTGAACCATTTTTTAGAATTCTCCAAATAAGCCGAAGTCAACCATTCACCCTCCGCACAACCGATCAAACGTGTTCGTTCCATTTCATGTCACTTATCTCCGTTAAGTTTAGATATTAGTTTGACGTATCTGTGCCGAGTAGCACACCACTAATGACATATTGGAACATTACGGGACTGTTTTTCCTACTCATCTGCATTAACTTACATTTTTCCGTGTTTAGAGCAAGGTGCCATTCATCAAACGGAATAGAAATTCTAGCAAAGTCAACTCGTATCCTCCTACGGTCACTGAAAGCCAACACTCTCCCTTTCCCTCCAGCATAACCAGAAATCAATCGCAGATTGCTGCTCAACTTATATTCAGATTGGTGACTTATAGAAAGAACAAGAGCTCTCCTATCTCGCGTCCATGGGGCACTCCTGATGATACAGTCGTCTCCAATGGACACTCACCGCTAGGACAACGTACCAGGTTCTATTACTTACGAAGGCTATTCGGAAGGCAAAGTCCGATCGGTCGCCAAATGGAAGCTTCTGTGAAAATCAGAACTGTGTTATTTGCAACAGTTAGGTGTACCTTCCAGCTACTTCTCTGCATATTCGCCACTCCGATTTAGACATTTGTCGTAGCGTTGTACGAGCTTTCCAGTACCCTCTTCACAGACGGTAGCCGCCTGTACTTTCCTCCAGTTCTCTATGTTGGTCTACAGCTCGTTGTCTGTGCCAAAATGTTGTCTTAATGGCCAAAGGCTCGTGTGATCAGAGCGCAGAGATGAAACTCAGGGGGAGCTAATTAAGGGCTGTGTTGTGGGTGATCAGACATTTCCCATCGAAAACGCTTCAGATGTATTTCCATTTCCTCGCAGAGTGCGACCGAGAATTGTTATAAAGAAAGAAACGTAATGTTAGCTAATGTGATGGAGCTGATGTGTCTGTTGCTGACGTTAAACCCGACGCTCTGATGAGCTTTACGGCGCGACATTTTTGTGTTTTATATACACAAGTGGCTATTTTGATGAATGAAAGGAATGGGATCATGAAGCTAGAGATGAAAGAGTAGTGTGGACAGGCAGACAATTCTATTGTGAAAAAAGAGAAAGATAGTATGTTTGAGGAACGTCAAGGGGGTAGCGTAAAGCAAAGCGATATTATCAAGCTTGTGGAAGGGACGTGGCGCAGTAGTATGGGCTCTGCTACACAGCGTAGTATGGAACTAATATCATACAAAGGCAGGTAGGCTAGTGATTTGGGAGTATGTAGCGATGGATGGTTCAAATGGCTCTGAGCACTATGGGACTTAACATCTGAGGTCATCAGTCCTGTAGGACTTAGAACTGCTTACATCTAACTAACCTAAGGACATCACACGCGTCCATGACGAGGCTGGACTCGAACCTGCGACCGTAGCGGTCGCGCGGCTGCAGACTGAAGCGCCTAGAACCGCTCGGCCACACCGGCCGGCTGTGACGATGGAATTTAGGTGTAGTAAGGAGAGCGTTGACAATGAGACATGTGAAAGTATATAGGAGTGATTGAAGAAATGCAAATTTTGAAGGATAGTGGCAATTAAATCGTTAACTTTTTCCGTTATGAACTACGATGTAGGAAGCTGAAGATGAGGAATGGTGTATCGACTGCATTGATGCCGACATCTTCGATGCAGCCTACTTTCTTCCCATTACACTGAAACAAAGAAACCCCCGTCGGAGGTTCGAGTCCTCCCTCGGGCGTGTGTGTGTGCGTTGTCCGTAGCGGTAGTTAGTTTAAGTTAGATTGAGTAGTGCGTAAGCTTAGGGACAGATGACCTCAGCAGTTTGGTCCCATAAGACTTTACCACAAATTTCCAATGAAAGATGTTAAAGTACTGTCACACCATATTCAAAATGATTCAAATGGCTCTAAGCACTATGAGACTTCACATCTGAGGTGAACAGTCCCCTATACTTAGAACTACTTAAACGTAACTAACCTAAGGACATCACACACATCCATGCCCGAGGCAGGATTCGAACCTGCGACCGTAGCAGTAGCGCGGTTCCGGGGTGATGCGCCTTGAACAACTCGGCTACATCGGCCAGTTTCACACGATATTTCGAAACTCCTTGTAGAACTTGGAAAATGTTAACGAAGGTGACCTTTTACGAGAGAAGAGCATTCTATAATCATTGAAAGCGAAGATACTTCGCCGCACAAGTGAAACGAAAGTCTTCACAAGTAATTCCTTGATATCCTTAAAATTTATGGTGAGCTTTGGTTCAGAAAGAAGTATTACGTCACTGATCCCTTTCGTTGTGCGTGTTGTGTGAATAGAATTACTCATTAAGGATTATTGGTGAGAAACTTCTCAAGCATGAAACGCGAGAAGAAAGTAAATCGGTGCAGGATAAGTAATTCACATATTCAGATTCGATCTCCGGCTTTTTCTAAGTATTTACTTGTAGTTAAACTAACCCCAACTGGGTGTACCTAAAAATGCTAACGAGCATTTCACTTCGAAGTCTACATTCACAATGTTCGAATGCATTTCCTCCTCCCTCCTGCATTCTAAAAGAGAGAGATAAGTTTACGTGAAGATGTTCTCATACAGGAGGAAAGGAATAGTTTACCATTTCCGTCAGGACCACTGTGGTGTTCAAAGTAATCCATTTCCTGTGAACCGTGAGGAAGGAAAAGTTCTTCGTATGTATCATATCTCATTATTTTCCGTTAATACTCTATTACGCTTGTTTTTTGGACATCGATTTTTAAATACAAGAACATTCTGAAGAATACCAGAACAGCTAGCTGTAAATGGTGCACCGATACCAGAACGTAATTTTGAGGTATTCTACTCATTACTTAAGCTATCGCCGGTTTATAAAAATATTCCCCATGGAGCGAAATTATGAAACAACTGACGGGGAGAAAAGCAAACCATAAATCAAGGACTGAACAAAAATATGGGAGCATGTAAACAAACAATATCATTACCATGCCTAATAAGCTGGAAGAAGCCGGTTGGCCTTCAGAACAGCTTCCAGTCGTCTCTAAATGGATAAATACAAGCTCTGTATGGTTTTCGAAGGAATTTTATAGCATTATTCCTGCAGAACAGCGGCAAGCTCAGGACTATAATGCTGGTGTATAGCAATTAAGCACCCTTCCCTCCAAAGTAAACCACAAAGGATCAACAGTATTGAGGTGTGGTGACTGTGGTGCCCATAGCAGGTGCAACAATTTGTATTTATGTTCACAAAACAGCTCCTGGACGTTGCGAGTTGTGTGAACAGATGGCATGTCAACTTGGAACACAACATCACTATTGGAGAACCAACACATCACCATGGGATCGAACTGATCAGCTAAAATGGTCACATAACCCTTGGCATAAAATAGCACGATACAGTTGCCCAATTGATCACCAAACCCCGACGTTATCTCAGCCTGAAATTGTAAATACTTGGAAATACCATCCAACCAAAGGACTTTCTTACATAGCTCCGTAGTCCAGATTTTGTGAATTTCGCCCCACTTTTTCTTGTCACATGTATTCCTATCAGATATCAGTGGTTTTAGAATTCCGGCTCCCCCTGTAATTCTCTACTTGTGGAGCTCGCTTCCTGTCGTTCTGGTGTTGACAGTGATCAGCTGAGCGTCAATTAGTTCTGCAGTGACTTTTGCAGCTGCTGTCCTCTCAATTTTCGTCAGAAACATCTTCAATGTCCTTCTGTGGCGATCACTCAACACACACTTTCGTCCGCTTCTTGACTGAGCGAACAATGCGTTTCCGCTCCTCTTGTATATAAGCCTTAGACACGGTGCCTCTTCAAAGACCAAACACTTCAGCTCCCTTGGTTACAGAAGTACCAACAATCTGCCGCCGTTGGAAGTCACTTAGCGACGACATAATGCACTCACAACTACACAGAGCGCTATTCTGATCACGGCTGACAGGTGTCGTTCGTGGTCAAATGCAACAGCACAGCCGACAGACTTGTCAAGAGTCTGCATTTGTGTTCCAGCACACATTTCTCAACGTGTTCCCTAAATTTTATTTAGCACCTGCAGTTTCTGCTGGATACCTCATTCTACTTCATAGACGAATTTGTAACAAAATCTAGTAATTTGTTTTGCAGAGAACAGAGATATGCTAAGTTGGTAAATCACTTTTGTTGATTTCGATTTCATCGACGTCTGAACATTGATGGCCAATAATAACGGAGCCAAAAAAGCGATGTATTTAATATCGACATTAAATTATGAGTATATAGATTCGTTTGAAAAGCAACATAGAAATACCAAAATTACTTAATTAATAGACACAACAATAATAAAACAAATTTAAGGACTGACAAAAATATGGGAGTATAAAAACAAAGCATATCATTATCGTGGCTAATACGGTGGAAGTAGCCCGTTGGCCTTCAGAACAGCTTCCAGTCGTCTTGAAATGGATAATTACGTGCTCTGTATGGCTTTCGACGGAATGTTATACCATTATTCCTTCAAAAGAGCCGCAGTTTTTGGTCCACAGTCCGTAATTATTTTCTGTTATCTGTTGGTACTTCCACTAATGTTCTTGTTGTAGATTGATTGTTACTGCGTCCTCTGCATTTAACGTAAAACACAATTGTAATCTGTTTTTGTAGAGCGTTTTTTAAGAAATGAGGTGGTAAAAAATAATATATTAACAAACGCTAACAACCTCCGTGATTTCTGTTTTTTCCGCCTGAAGTTTCGTCTTCCAGTGCTGCAGACATCATCAGAGGCAATGACTCTGAAAACGGTCACAGTCTGAAACAAGCTCTGCAAAACGAATCGCTTTAATGTCTATGAAACTTTTTTATAATTATTTATATCATTGCGCTGGTACCTACAATCAGTTCGGGTTGCTCAGCTAGTTTGAAACTGCAACTGCTTTCCGAGTTCTTGAGGCCTCTGGTGATGCCTCCCGCATAAGACGAAAGGTTAGGCAGAGAAATGAGTCCTGAACCGCGACCTAATGACCGTATTAGAAAACCCACCAAGCACACAAAACACAAATACTAGCCATCATAGAGAGCACTGGTCAGCCACTGATTATGCTCGCACACGGATACGACGTACCTTTATCGTCGCATCATTTCGTCATCATCTTTGATGTCGACACAGATTGCGAGAAAATGAAAGCGAGTTGAAAGTATTTATTAATTGCAACAATTATCTTTCAAATTATACCTATATTATTTAAACATCTCGTATACAGGGTGGTCCATTGTTCGTGACCGGGCCAAATATCTTACGAAATAAGCGTCAAAGGAGAAAACTACAAAGAACGAAACTTGCCTAGCGTTAAGGGGGAAACCAGATGGCGCTATGGTTGGCCCGCTAGATGGCGCTGCCATAGGCCAAACGGATATCAACTGCGTTTTTTAAAAATGGGAACACCCATTTTTTATTACATATTCGTGTAGTACGTAAAGAAATATGAATGTTTTAGTTGGACCACTTTTTTCGCTTTGTGATAGATGGCGCTGTATTAGTCACAAACATATGGTTCAGAATTTTAGATGAACGATTGGTAACAGGTGTGTTTTTTAAATTAAAATACAGAATTTAGGTAAGTTTGAACATTTTATTTCGGTTGTTTTAATGTGATATTTGTACCTTTGTGAACTTATCATCTCCGAGAACGCATGCTGTTACAGCGCGATTACCCGTAAATACTACAATAATGCAATAAATAATCAAAATAATATCCGTCAGCCTCAATGCATTTGGCAATACGTGTAATGACATTACTCTCAACAGCGAGTAGTTCGCCTTCCGTAATGTTCGCACATGCATTGGCAATGCGCTGACGCATGTTGTCAGGCGTTGTCGGTGGATCAAGATGGCAAATATCTTTCAACTTTCCCCACAGAAAAGAAATCCGGGGACGTCAGATCCGGTGAACGTGCGGACCATGGTATGGTGCTTCGACGACCAATCGACCTGTCATGAAATATGCTATTCAATACCGCTTCGACCGAACTCGAGCTATGTGCCGGACATCCATCGTGTTGGAAGTACTTCGCCATGCTGCCATGCAGTGAAACGTCTTGTAGTATCATCGGTAGAACATTACGTATGAAATCAGCATACATCACACCATTTAAATTGCCATCGATAAAATAAGGACCAATTATCCTTTCTCCCATAATGCCGCATCATACATTACCAGGCCAAGGTCGCTGATGTTCCACTTGTCGCAGCCATCGTGGATTTTCCGTTGCCCAGTAGTGCATATTATGCCAGATTACATTAACGCTGTTGGTGAATGACGCTTTGTCGCTAAATAGAAGGCGTGCAAAAAATCTGTCATCGTCCCCTAATTGCTCTTGTGCCCAGTGGCAGAACTGTACGTCACGTTCAAAGTCGTCGCCATACAATTCCTTGCGCATAGAAATATGATACGGGTGCAATCGACCTAGATGTAGCATTCTCAACACCTAAGTTTTTTAGATTCCCGATTCTCGCGCAATTGGTCTGCTACTGATTTGCGGATTAGCCGCGACAGCAGCTAAAACACCTACCTGGGCATCATCATTTGTTGCAGGTCGTGATTGACGCTTCACATGTGGCTGAACACTTCCTGTTTCCTTAAACGACGTAACTATCCGGCGAACGGTCCGGATACTTGGATGATGTCGTCCAGGACACCGAGCAGCATACATAGCACACGACCGTTGGCCATTTTGATCAAAATAGTCATACACCAACACGATATCGACCTTCACCGCAATTGGTAAACGGTCCATTTTAACACGGGTAATGTAGCAACAAGCAAATACCGTCCGCACTTTCTGTATGTTACGTGATAACACATACTTATACGTTTGTGACTATTACAGCGCCATCTATCACAAAGCGAAAAAAGTGGCCCAACTAAAACATTCGTATTTCTTTACGTACTACACGAATATGTATAAAAACGGGGGTTGCTATTTAAAAAAAAACGCTGTTGATATCCGTTTGACCTATGGCGCCATCCAGCGGGCTAATCGTAGCGCCATCTGGTTTCCCCCTTCAGGCTAGACAAGTTTAGTTCTTTGTAGTTTCTTCGTTTGGTTCTTTTTTCGTGAGATATTTGGCCCAGTCACTATCAATCGACCACCCTGCATATTAGCTGCGACTGGAATTCCTTTTCATTAAAGAAATTAGCATTGTATGCATTAAGATATCTTATTACACTGATACGAGCAACACTTCGTCTTACTAGTGTAAAGGTACCAAAGAAAAATTCCACAGAATGGTTTTTTTGAGTTTACACACCAAAGAAAAACGGTGGCGCCACTGTATGCAGGTAGCAGATTGCGGTTGGCGAAAATGACATCAGAAGAGAGGGGAAAAAGGGGAGCAAGTAGAAGGGAAGGGCGGCATGAAAGGAACGTTGTCGGCGTGTTGAAAGGCAGAATGGGCTCCGAGCGTGGAGAGTAGGAGATTAGGAGTTGAATTAACCTGTTGGCCGCGGCCGGGAGGGGGCTCGGCGACGTGCCGGATCGGGTTCTCATTAGAAAGTCTAATGGCCGCCCATTGGCCACACGCCTTGCGACACACCGGAGCGGACCTCCCGGCGCGGCACGCGCTTCCTTTCGCGGGGCAGGCGGTCGTCTCCTCTTCAGAAGGCTCCCGTTACCGACGCACCGGAGCACGCGAGAGGCTCCTCTGTAAACATTCCCCCCCCCCCCCCCCCTTGCGTGCCGTCCACAATGAGTCTTCTTAATACCGCACGCCGAGAAAAGTCATCCGTAATAGTTCCATGTGGCACCTTCAGCTCAAGAACTCTCATGCAATTATCGTTTTTTACGCTGTCTATTGAAAGTTGTCTCGGCTTACCATCTCCCCCAGACGTTCGTCGTTTTCCAGGGAAGAGATTCTCTCGTAATTTAGTTTCATTGACATGTACTAAAAGGGATATTTTTTGTGTCAGCCGCTCTTGATCACACCTGACCAAGGCGCTTTCAGGAAACAATGTGAATGTCTGTAATATTGTGCCCTCACCGCGACGTAATAACATACCGTTTTCCTTTCCTATTGAATATGAAGAATTAAAGATATAATTTAGCCACTGAGTCAATGAATTGCGCTGCAAGTCAGCGAATATGTACGCCCAGGGTAATGAGAGCGGCGTAACATTATCATCTGTATTTTGTCCTATATAAGAATGCGCGCCCGTCCTTTCTCTCTCTTCTCTCTTATTCTTTAGTCCCACACCTTTCCGACAGCATCTTACGCTATCAGACTCTTATTTTCTTCCATTTTGTTAAAAATGAACTAAAATTGTATTCCTGTTAGGAATTCGTTTAATTGTGACATGATTATCGCCAATTGAGATTACTGATGTGACTTTACTGTGAATACTTTTTTCTTTCACTCCAGACTCGGGATAAGATTATTCTAATTTCTACGTATTTCGCCGCAATACGGCAAAAATACTTTGTCATGTTCAAAACTGTGAGATTAATGTACGAGATTTTAGATGCCTCTATAAAAAGCTTCTCTCGTAAATAATAACTGTTTAATTTGGCATTTCTGCTTTCATTTCATAGAAACGATCATCAAATCCCCAATTTGTAAATGTTACGGATTTTACTTTACTACATTTTTTTCTTACGTTGCCAACGCGATACCCACGAAATTAAATTAAACTGCTCTGAATTTTCTCGCGAGGCGAGAAGACAGTGATTTCTCTGAGATTATAGAAAACCAAATTAGACGTTTCTCAGCATGCCACGAGTCTACAGACCTTAACTTCAAACAATAGAAAAGGTAAAAAAGGAGCAGTATTAACTAAGGAGTGAAGTGATTTTTTTAAGCAGTTGATAATATAGAGTACATTTTCGGACAAAAAATAATTTTCACTATAGAGACTAAGAAAATGATATGTATGTGCGTGTGAAATATTTAGGTTCATTTTGCTTTTCATTTAGTAGATTTCCTTTTAATTGATTATTTATTTAATTATTCTCAATTGTTATTATTGTGTGTCAGTGCTTAAATACCACAGTTTTATCGTCGAACCACAACAAAATTTGTTGTGGGACATCAGCCCCTGCGAAGCAATTAGAGACGTGTTATTCAGATTCTTTTGGTGGGAAACCAGAGCATCGCTGATATTCGTAGGCTCTTAAAAGTAATGTCTACGGAGACCTGGCAGTAAACAAAAGCACGGTGACTAATTGGGCGAGGCTTCTGTTGTCATGGCAACAACGCCACTCAAACCTGTCCGATCTCCCGCACACGCCTGTGACTCCTGCAGTTTTGGAACGTGCAGACTTCCTCATTCTACTTGGTCGACAGATCACTATTAAACACCTCGCTGCAAGGCTGGACGCCTCTGTTGGTAGTGGCGACATGCTCATCCACCAGTAGAGGTAATCAAAGGCGTGTGTCCCCTGGATTCTCCTCCGCCTAACCATAAACAGCAAAGGAACAGCTTGCGCATTACGAGGCTGATGGTAACAATCATTTCACACAGGAAACAAAACGATCATCCATAGAGTGGTGCCACAGCACCTTTCATTCTCAGTTGATGAAGTCATGGCGACCGTCTTTTGTTTGATATCCTCCATCATGGTCCAACTGTCATCTCTAAAGCTTATTGTGTTACTCTCAGGAAACTGAAAATATCTACTTCAGCCTGTACATCACCACAAACATGGAAATGTACTTTCCTTCTCCGCGATGTATTTGCATCCGAGAGAACCACACAAAAATTTGTGGTACTGTTCTTGCTCATTCACCGTACAGCTCGGATCTTGAATCTCCGGCTTCCATCTGTTAGGCATAGTGAAGGACGTTATTGATGCAGCAAGACGATGGCTCCGACGTCAACCAATTGAATGGTAGTATGCGAACTTACAAGCCCTCCCAGAAAGGTGGTGTACGGCCGTTGCTATGAACAGAGATTATGCTGAAAATTAGGTTTTGTAGCCAAAAGAGCGGAGAGTAATATAATGTATACAGTCCCGAATAAGACCAATCTGTTTCCAGGAAAGAAGTTGTAAGTGACGTGTAATGAAGTGGTGTTTATGAAATGAGTGGAACCCTGAGCTATATTCTGATGGCTAAAAGAGCCACTCGCAAATGGAAATGCTGTCTGACATTAAAATCAAAGTAAAAGATTGGATGGCCACCAACGCTAGCCACACGACAAACAATAGGTTCGGCTGCGTTGGAAAATTAATTAATTTAACCAAAAGAAAAACTCATAAAAACATTCATTGTAATGTCACCCATAAAAAATAGGATGCAATTGTTAATATGATCCAGAGATTGTTCACATGAATCAAATATTAAAATGAAGTAAAAAGTTTCTGAAGACTGTGAATAAGAGCAGCTTGCAACAACATTCCTGAAAACAAGATCTATTTTAAAGAATTTGTTTTGAATAAAAGGGAAAGCTAATTATTGGACCTGTGCCCATGGAAACGATATGGATGGGCTAATAAGGAAACTGCAAGGTAAATGGCGTAGGTAAAAAAGACGTAACATCGGAACACTGGCTAAGACTTGAAACAAAATTATTTATTTCTTAAGACGTTGATATAAGACGTCTATATAACAGCGGTTGCCTAGTAACTACGTACGACTGATTGTGTAACGCTGTATCGTTCACAACAGAATCTCTTAATTCAGAATCGCGGTGGTAATTACAGGGGGAAGGGAAAGGTTTAATACTCGCATTCAGGCCCACATTCACTCAAAGAACAGCCAGGACGGCCGCAACACCTAAATGCAACGAAGCTAGGTTTGATCCGCTGTGTTGAGAAATGATTAAATAAAAGAGTAGATCTGAATATCACGGTTGCATTTAAAGTTAAACCTTCGTTTGGAGAAAATGCCTAACGAGGGCTACACATACACGATTAAGCGCTTAACATGAAATCACAAACCACAAATACAATTGAATAATCCGGACAGGATATATTTAATATTCCCAAATCAGAGCAATAAGTAAACTGTAGGACAGAGACAGGGGAGACAGGAAAGTTAGGCTCACAGTTAACTCGTGTGGCCACATGACTCGCGGAGACACTATTTCTATGTAACGTGGCCAATGCTATTTAAAAACCGTCTTGATTGCAATTTTTTTTTATTCATATGACCGGTTTCGGTTCATTCAGAACCATCTTCAGATCTGATATTTCAGTTACAGGAGTAGCCCGTCCAAATCCAGCAGTTTTCACATGCTACGTACATGTGACGTAGCATGGTGTAACTGTTCATTATTCGCCGCTGGGTCTCAGTTGAGTTTATTGTCCACAAAAATGTGTTTGTAGCACGTCACCTGTACGTCTCTCCATGTCGGGTTTACAATAAAAGTCTTTATGTAATCAGGAAACAGCAAATGTGGGTCATATCAAGGGAGTTATACAGCGAAATTACTATTCACGATGTGTGTAATTGATCTGATATGTAACGTCGCAAGCTCCTTTATGTTCTTTGGAACGATGGTGTTCTGTACAGGGAAGTCGTAACGCCAGGAAACAGTCAAGAAATGGTGGAATAAATGCATAAGAACGGGCTTAATGCAGTTGGTCCTCACCATAAATAAAAGTAGCGTCCTGCGGTGAAATGTGCTAAGTTGAACTGTGACACACAAAAGTTGTAGAAAAATTGTATGAAAGACTGAGATTCATTTGAAGAAATATATGGAAGTCGCCTACGAAGGGAATACCATATAAAATTCCCGAAAGACTGATCTCGGTACTCTGGGGACACTCACAGAAGGTTTGGAAGAAGGCACTTTCATACACTACGTGCCAGAGCGAATTTCTAATACTCATGAAACTAAAAAAAAAAAATTCGAAGAAGATCAGTGACCTATTTATTGCGATCGTTCTTTTGCTTCAGACCCAATCACATTCTGTAATGTAATCACTAAGTTTCATTTTACAACATACGTAATGAACGCTTTCTACACCAAAAACCGGCAGTGAAGAACAGCATGTGACGATTGCCAATGTATGTCAAAATCACTAATGATACTGTCATAGAATGTGATCCGCCTGAAGCGGAAAAGAAGTTCGCCTTTCAAATTTCATTGGCAGACGCTACAAGCAAGGCGTTGGCTATCCCAGAGAGGGCTACTAGCAACATTCCTAGAGCCACCGTTTCCATGAAAGAGCTAGGCAGCATATTGCTTACTTCAAAACACATGTCGTGATTTGAACCTGACGTGAAAATCAGAGAAATTCGAGCTAATCCAATGTCTTAGATAGCTATCCCTCTCTCTCCCTTTCTTTCTCTTTCCTTTTTTTAAGCAAAAAAGAGAGCACATATATAGATCTTAATTATGTCATACGACCTGTCTTCGTAGCTACATGCCTAATTGTGTGCAAATGGCAGCAGCAAATAAATACAATAAAATAAATTAAATGAATGGAGCGTTGAGAAATACACAGTTCAGATAGTTCCTGACCTCTGAAAAAGTGGTGTAATTATGATCTCTGTTTAGTTCGTATCATGGAAACAAAGCGTTCATGATATTGGTTCATGTCAAAAACATTAATTTTCTGGGCTCGGGTACGCGCCGGCCTCGGATCGAATCCGTCTGGCGGACTATCGAAGAGGGCCGGTGTGCCAGCCAGCCTAGATGTGGTTTTTAGGCGGTTTTCCACATCCCCTTAGGTGAATACCGGGATGATCCCCACATCCCGCCTCAGATACACGAATCGCAGACATTTGAAACAAGATCGCACTACTTCATGGTTTACACTACATGCAAACAGTTGGAGTACACTGATTCCGTCCCAGGGGCGCAATGGGTGGCGGCAGGAAGGGCATCCAGCCACCCCTTCAAACTAACTACGCTAAATCCTATTGTAACAACGCTGACCCTACCTAAATTGCGGGATAAAGGTGCAAGTGAAAGACTTTGTACTGGAAAACTTTGTTAACAATACTGTTCACACATGAGATCCTGATAATATACCTTTTACAGAAAACTAGCACGAATGCTGCATAAAATACACTGACGGAAAAATCAAACACCAAAAGATAATTAATGTAGAGTAATGAAATTTCGGGAATGCATTTGCCTATTTGCGGTTCTAGGCGCTCAGTCTAGAACCGCGCGACTGCTAAGGTAGCAGGTTCGAATCCTGCCTTTGGCATGGATGTGTGTGATGTCGTTAGGTTTAAGTAAAGTTCTAGGGGTCTGATGCTAAGTCCCATAGTGCTCAGAGTCATGGGAGCCATTTGTCTATTTAACCTATTTCAGTGATTAACATTACAAGTTCACAGGTTAATATTAAGTGTGCGATAAGCCATTGCAAATATGATATGGTGGTAAATTAATAACCGGTGTAACCGCCAGAACGTTGAATGCAAGCATGCAAAACTTTCTTGCATTTTTTTGTACTGGTGGCAGTTGCCAGTTTGTCGTATGGAGTTCCATGCTGTTGCACTTCGTCAGCCAATATGGGGATGGTTAATGCTGTTTGTGGGTGATTAGTATCATCGTCCGACGATGACCCATATGTGCTCGATTGGAGACTGATCTGGTAATCGAGTAATCCAAGACAACAAGTCGACACTCTGTAGAGCATGTTGGGTTATAACAGTGGTATGCGGGCGAGCGTTAACGTGTTGGAAAACAACCCCTGGGATGCTGTTCATGCGTGCAGCTCAATAGGTCGAATCACGAGGCTGACGTACGAATTTCCAGTCAGAGTGCGTGAGATAGCCTCGAGAACGCTCCTGCTATCATACGAAATCCTGACCCACAGCATAACTCCTGGTGTAGATCCAGTGCATCTAGCACGCAAAAAGGTTGATTGCAGGCCCACAACTGGGCTCATTCTAACCAACACTTTGCCATCACTCGCACCAGGGGAGAACTAGCTTGCATCGGAAAGGACAAGAGCCCTCCGCCCTATCCTCCAATGAGCTCCCGACTGACTCTATTAAACTAGTACATGGCGGTGGTTTGGGGTTGGTGGAATGCACGGCCGGCCAGAGTGGCCGAGCGGTTCTAGGCGCTTTAGTTTGGAACCACGTGACTGCTACGGTCGCAGGATCGAATCCTGCCTCTCACGTGGATCTGCGTGATGTCCTTGGGTTAGTTAGGTTTAAGTAGTTGTAAGTTCTAGGGGACTGATGACCTCAGAACTTGAGTCCCACAGTGCTCAGAGCCATTTATTTGGAATGCACGCTTCAGGGCGTCTGACTCGGAGCTGTCCTTGATGTAACCGATTTGTTACTGGTTGTTGTGACACTGCGGTGCCAACTGGTACTCAAATTGTTGCTCCAGATGCAGTATGATGCGGCAGAGCCATACAGCCTCTCGGTAGTGCCACGTAGACGTCCAGATTCCAGTTTTCTTGTGACCGTACATTCAATTGACCATCGCTGCCAGCAAACTTATACAGTGCATACATTCCTGTCAATTCTTTCTATAATAATGAAGAAGGAACGCCCAGCTTATCGTAGCCCTATTTCACGACCTCGATTAAACTCAGCGAGGTGTTAATAATGGCGTCTTTGTCACCTTAAAGGTATTCTTTTCTAAAACCGGCTCACCACGTCCAATCTCAAAGGTAATTAACGCTCACGACCGTGACAGCGTGTATTTAAAGAAAACTTGATTTGCGTCCTCATAGTTGTGCTACCAGCGGCACTCTTATGTGACTGGTGTGAAATTTGAGTAGATACCATCTCTCAGATGTAGAAACACACCTACGAGCTTTCGTCATTGTCACACAACTCGTTCTTGGTGATGCGATTTTTTTGCCAGTGTATTATTTTTTGAACATTGAAGGCTTTAAAAATAAACTCTTCAGTCTCCTTAGTTTTCTTTACAGCCCGTCGTTGTTGGCAACCGAAATGAATGGTGGTTCAAATGGCACTGAGTACTATGGGACTTAACTTCTGAGGTCATCAGTCCCCTAGAACTTACAACTACTTAAAGCTAACTAACCTAAGGACATCACACACATCCATGCCCGAGGCAGGATTCTAATCTGCGACCGTAGCGGTCGCGCACTTCCAGATTGTAGCGCCTAGAATTGCTCGGCCACCCCAGCCGGCTAACCGAAATGAATATTATATGTATCAATTTATTGCTGGACTGTTTACATAAAACACTGGAAAGGGTAGTATTTAAGTTTAAAATAGTTTCATTCTCTCCTGTATCTGCTGTAGTGACACATGAACTAGAGAAACCGAAACTAAAAAAATCTGCCGAGTGTCGTATGTGGATGGGATGAGAACCTCAACCTGATTGAGATTATGTTAGCTACTGTTAAACGAGAGGCAGACCACCGTTTGTAACAGTTGCTTTGCTGCGGCATATGTAACTAGGTCACACTGGGCCGTAACGCCACCGAGCGCCGCAAAGCTGTTATGTGTGTGGACGAGAACACACCGCATAAATTTAATCGCAAGCAATGGGAGTTCAGTTTATGCCAACAGTTCTGCCAAGTTATGAGGATCGTCACGAGGCACTCTGCAGTGGCCCTCGTGTTATCAGAGGAAGTGGTATAGTTTCCGGCAGTCCGCAGTCGTTCGCGGAAGGAACTGAGTGCAAATACAGCGGTCACCTGACAACTGACCTCCTTCACATGTATCTTTTAAGTATGTTAATTACTTCAATACGGCCATGTTTTCTCCATGCCATTCAAATTATTGCTGATACGTTATTCTTAGAGTTAGAAATTGGGAATCTTACTTACGATATTTAACACTACTGAGGGGTAACTTCGTAACTAATTTGTCTGATGTCGCGACCTTTTCGAACACTTGGTTCTCTCACTCCGCCTATACACTGAGACGATAAAAGTAAGGGGACAGCGATATGAACATACACAGATGGCGGTAGTAGCGCGTAGACAAGTTATAAAGAGGCAGTGCACTGGCGAAGCAGGCATTTGTAGTCAGATGACTCAGGTGAAAAGGTGTCCCACGTGATTATGATCGCACGGCTGGAATTAAGAGACTTTGAACGCGTAATGGTAATTGGAGCTAGACCCATAGGAAATTCCACTTCGGGAATCGTTAGGGAATTCAACATTCTGAGATCCACAGCGTCAAGAGTGTGCCGAGAATGCCAAGTTTCCGGCATTACCTCTAACCACACACAACACAGTGATCAATAGCCTTCAGTTAACGACCGAGAGAAGTACCGTTTGAGTAGCTTTGTCACTGCTAACAGGCGAGCAACACTGCGTGAAATAACCGCAGAAACAATGTGAGACGTACAACAAACGTATCCGTTAGGACAGTGCGGCTAAATTTGGTGTTAATGGACTGTGGCAGCAGACGATCAATGCGAGTGCAGTTGCTAAAAGCACGACATCGCCTGCAGAGCCTCTCCTGGGCTCGTGACAACATCAGTTGGAGCCTAGGCGATTGTAAAACCGTGGGCCCGTCAGACGAGTCCCCATTCCAGTTGGTAAGAGCAGATGGTAGTGTTCGAGTGTGGATCAGATCCTACGACGCCGTGGACCCAGGTTGTCAACAAGGTACTGTGCGAGCTGGTGGTGGCTTCATAATGGTGTGGGCTGTGTTTACATGGAATGGACTTGATCCTTTGGTCAAAGTGAACCGATCATTAACCGTAAATTGTAATTTTCAGCTACTTGGAGACCATTTGCGGCCATTGAATGATGGACTTTTTTATGGATGCCAATGCGACATTTTACCGTGCCATAATTGTCCGCATTTGGTTTGAAGAACATTATGAACAATTCGAGCGAATGTTTTGGCCACCCAGATCGTCCTACATGAATCCCATCGAACATTTACGGGATAAAATCGAGAGATGGCTGTAGAGGCAGCCTGGCACAATATTTCTGCATGCGATTTCGAACGTCTTGGCGAGTCGATGCCCTTTCAAGTTGCTGCACGACGCCGGGAGAACAGAGTCCGACACGATATCCCATGACTTTTGTCACCTCAGTGTACGTAGAAAAGTCTGCATGTGATCCTTCAATTAAATACGATCTGAACCATTTCTAATTGTTAATCGAAATAAAGCGAGAAAAGTTACCACGATGATCTGCGGTAACATGACTGTGAGAACCAACGCACCGAAACAGTTACGAAAGTTTATATTCTCTTCAGTACATTCAGGAATAATGAGACGTTGAAATTTCTCGCCAATGAACGATTTGCAGCAACCAATCATTATTAAGGCATTGAAATATATTCTATTACAAGTTTATTGGAATGGTCTTCTCCTCTGAATCTAGGCAAGTATTTATTGATGTAATGTTAACCAGAACTTTACATACGAAATTTCAGAGGTTGTTCAGAGAAAGGACAAAAGGGCCCAGGTTTTCGACTGCTCGTTACAGAGTAGTAATGTAATTACTATTTTTTCGGTTGGTTCCCGCAACAATCCTTGTTTCTGTCAAAATACGTTGACAAGAGTGAAGAAGCCTGTAATATGCAATAACCAAAATGTACAAAACATAACACAATGTAATTCAACAACCCTTAGACAAATGCAAAAATAGTGTGATGTGGCTGCCATATGTGTGTGAATAGCTCGACATAGCGTCGTTGTGGTGCTGTTCTATTGCATTCAGTGAACCCATACAAGAAATGCATATCAGCCAACTATTCATCCATAGACTAGTCCTTAGTGTTACCGCAGACATCTCCACTGCTTGCACTATTTTCTGTGGACTGCAGATGCAAAGATAGCTGGGCAATAAATCAAACGAAATGAAGTAGCACTTCAATGAGTCACCGTAGATCGTGAGCCCTGGTACCAAAATACACTGAAGGTATCCGTGAACAACCTCTGTTTATCTATCTCATCCTTTTTCTTACTGTAATGTTGGTATTCAATTTTCCAGACGTGTTTAGCCTTTCGAATGAAAGACATCTTCAGAGGATACTCTGGAACAGGATACAGTTCAGTCTTACGTATATTACTGAAAAATGCTAGGCAAAAAGCCATCAAAAACCGAAATGGGTTGGGATGGAGGTCGTGACTGAGTCCGATGAGCTGTATAGATAGCATTCTTCCAGTATTGGAAATAAGTAAACAAGTCTATAGTTCATTGTTCCAACGACGTTGGTGTGACTAAGTTCACTTGAGACAGAGCTCTCACTTTGATTTGACAGAGATCGCGAAACTATCGCGTCTATCTGGCCACTCTGAAGGCACAGCCCACTCAGACCTTAAGTCACGATGGTTTCGATTGCGCCTTTGTCCCGCAGGTTTCGCATGGTCGGCATTGGTACAATCGGTTTTGCCATGGTTAATGTAAAATGGGTGGCTGGATGCCCTTCTTGCCGCCACCTCGTACTCCCCAGGACGGAATCAGTGTACCCAGCTGTCTGCATCTATTGTAAACCGTGAAATAGTGCGAAAGTGTTTCAGATGTGTGTGAGTCGTGTAACTGAGGCGGGATGTGGGGAAAAGCCCGGCATTCACCTAGTGAGATGTGGAAAACCGCCTAAGAGCCAGATCCAGTCTGGCCGGAATACCGGCCAACGTCGGTAATCCGCTTGGCGGATTCGATCCGGAGCCGGCGCGCCTACCAAAGTCCAGGAAGCAGCGCATTAGCGTTGTCGGCTAACCTGGTGGATGTGTGCATACGTCGGGAAATGTCAGAGCTTCCAGGGGCACATATTTTTTGTTTTGTTAATGTTTTTAGCGCTGGTATCAAAGAGATACTGAAGCAAGTACGTCATTTAAATGGAACTGTATACTTTTTTATAACTGTATTCGATAGGTCTTGAGAAGATAATTACAGTGATATAGCGTTTGTTAATGCTGACGTTGGATCCCATCGTAAAAAATTCGAGAAATGTCCTAGAATTTGAGAGCACGGCGACTGGTATAGTCATTTGCGCTGCAGAAACCGCCAAGCAAAGTTCTCATCCTACACTGTGTCAGAAAGCCAACGTATTTGCCTGTTTACTTGTGTGCACCGTAGGTCGCTCATTTCGGCTTCAACATTTGTTGCTTGCACGCATGTACACGAATGAGAAGTTGGATATACTATTTTCATATAGTGAATGTAAAAGAAAGGTCGTAAAAGCAGTACAGCGGTATAGGGCTGTCTAACCGGATCGCTAATGGGTGACTCGCCAGGCAACTGCACGTATTATTAAGACAGTGCGGACAGGCTTCTTGAACGTCAAAAAGAGAACAAGGAAGAAGTTTAAAAAATAAAAGCATGAAGATGCTGTTCTGGCTACGACGGTAATGAATCCGCGCAGTGGTACGGGAAATATTGCGAAGGAATGCTGAATCAGCGAGACGAGTGTCATTCGCATTTCCGTTCCTATCACTACATCAGGCACTCGACGACAGTGATTTTGAATATCGCGCAGTAGAATTATGTCGGTTTGCCCCCTCAGCAACTGAGACGACCGTAAGTTTTTCTAACGGAGGCTCTTTACCGGTGGAGCAACGTTTACTAACGACATGCGTGCCGAAAAAGGAGGCTGGCTTCGTCAGGTGCAACATCAACGGACGTGGAGCGTAAACATATCATATGGAATTATATTGTGGGACCTTACTTCATATCAGGCGTTGAACATGGACATTCGTACTCACACTTTCTGAAGAACATTCTGCCGGTTCGTCTAGAAGTAGCACCACTGGATATACGCCAGTGTAATGTCGCTGCAACACGCCGGTTGTACAGCTCACTTGTAACGTGTTGTAATACAAATACTAAATGAGAACTTTCCTGGACGTTGGATACTACGAAATTCTGTTGTCAAATGGCCTGCGAAGTCCCCCGATTTGACAAATGTTCATTCTTTTCTTTGAGGGGCATTCGAATATGCAGTCTAAGATGAAGACGCAGCTACGCGAAACGATATGTGTCGTTAGTGGATACTCTACCGCATCATCCACTGTAGTTGGACCTGTTCATCGTTATTTCAAGCGGCGACTGCAAATGTGCCTTTCAGCCCATGGTCAACAGTTTGAACAAATGGTTAAATAAAGGATAACATTATTATTATTATTATTATTATTATTGGATGACAAAGTTCATATTATGTGATTTGAGTGGTTAATACGCGTTAATTTCATTTACGTGTGCACGAAACTGCACTGCATTGTCAAATAAGTCGACAGCCTGTATTGCACGTAGCTGGTAGCAGTGTAATTACGCGCTTACGTTCGGCATGAAACGACGTTTCGTTAGGAAGAACGTTTGTTTTGCGTTGTGCAAATGGCCATCAAAGTATTTTTAATAAAATGTTTATTTAAACGAATGTATCCCATATGATATAATTTAGAGCAGTGTAGGTAAAGACAGTTCTCTGACAACATGTATTTTATGTCTAAGAAGCACACAGGCATACAGAGGGAAAAAAGGTCAAATATACTTTCTGACATCTATATATTTAATACAATAGTTGATTATTGCAGCGTATAAAACATGTTTGGTTTGGAAGAAGTTTTCCTAAGCTCTTTGTAATACGCTAGATTGTAGTCTATGTCGTATTTCCATATACAACACTCGTAGATGAACCTGCATCTAGGTCTTAAATCGGTTCAAGGGGAAAAGAAAGCTTCATTCTCGTAACGCAGGCCTAGCTTACAGTGTACAACTACGCAGCCTTAGTCAGAGACGCCTGCTGGGCAGTGTTTGCATCGCGAATGCCGTCTTCGGCCAGCATGCTCTAACACTCTACGACATAACTCGAATTTTTTTACGACAGGTTGGAAAGCCAACATTAACAACGCTATATCAATGTAATTGTTTTCCCAAGACCTATCTAATGCAGTTTTAAATAGTATACGGTTCCATTAAATAATAAAAGTACGTGCTTCACTATCTCCGTTGAAATATAAACCAAACTAAAACACACATGCCTTTCAATGCCCAAACACTTGCCGAAAATCGCGATCCGTACGTGTAACCGTTCGCGAAATGAAATTGGTGTTACGTCTTATATATATATATATATATATATATATATATATATATATATATATATATATATCCTGCTGTTTAACCACTGCCATCGGTTATATATATATATATATATATATATATATATATATATATATATATATATCCTGCTGTTTAACCACTGCCATCGGTCACCGTCTTCCGTTCCAGTCGCAGGAAAGATGAACTTGATGCCCTGATCAGCTGTCGGAAGTCCTCGGCAAAATTATTCTCCAGAATACTTCCATCTACATACAAACTAAGCAAGCCACCGTAAAGAGCATGGCGCAGAATACCCTCTACCACTGCTAGTCATTCCCGTTCCTGTTCCACTCGCAAACAGAGCGAGGGAAAAACGACTATCTATATGCCTCACTACGAGCCTAAATTTCTGTTTTCTTATCTTCGTGGTCATTATGTAAAATTTATGTTGGCGGCAGTAGAATCCTTCTGCAGTTAGCTTCAGATGCCGCTTCTCTAAATTTTCTCCATAGTTTTCATCGAATAGAACGTCGCCTTTCCCTCCACGGGTTCCCATTTGAGTTCCCGAAGTATGTCCGTCATATTTACGTGTCGTTTGAACCTACCGGTAACAAATATAGCAGCCCGCCAGTGAGTTTCTTGAACGTCTTCCTGTATTCCGACCTAGTACAGATCCAAAACACTCAAGCACTCACTACTCAGGAACAGGTCACACTGGCGTCCTTTACGGATAAACCGCTCTTGCCTAGAATTCGCCAGTAAACCGAAGTCGACCATACACCTTCCTTACCACAATCCTCTCATGCTTGTTCCGCTTCATATCTACATCTACATCTACATCTACATGACTACTCTGCAATTCACATTTAAGTGCTTGGCAGAGGGTTCATCGAACCACAATCATACTATCTCTCTACTATTCCACTCCCGAACAGCGAGCGGGAAAAACGAACACCTAAACCTTTCTGTTCGAGCTCTGATTTCTCTTATTTTATTTTGATGATCATTCCTACCTATGTAGGTTGGGCTCAACAAAATATTTTCGCATTCGGAAGAGAAAGTTGGTGACTGAAATTTCGTAAAAAGGTCTCGCCGCGACGAAAAACGTCTATGCTGTAATGACTTCCATCCCAACTCGTGTATCATATCTGCCACACTCTCTCCCCTATAACGCGATAATACAAAACGAGCTGCCCTTCTTTGCACCCTCTCGATGTCCTCCGTCAATCCCACCTGGTAAGGATCCCACACCGCGCAGCAATATTCTAACAGAGGACGAACGAGTGTTGTGTAAGCTGTCTCTTTAGTGGACTTGTTGCATCTTCTAAGTGTCCTGCCAATGAAACGCAACCTTTGGCTCGCCTTCCCGACAATATTATCTATGTAGTCCTTCCAACTGAAGTTGTTCGTAATTTTAACACCCAGGTACTTAGTTGAATTGACAGCCTTGAGAATTGTACTATTTATCGAGTAATCGAATTCCAACGGATTTCTTTTGGAACTCATGTGGATCATCTCACACTTTTCGTTATTTAGCGTCAACTGCCACCTGACACCCCATACAGCAATCTTTTCTAAATCGCTTTGCAGCTGATACTGGTCTTCGGATGACCTTACTAGACGGTAAATTACAGCATCATCTGCGAACAGTCTAAGAGAACTGCTTAGATTGTCACCCAGGTCATTTATATAGATCAGGAACAGTAGAGGTCCCAGGACGCTTCCCTGGGGAACACCTGATATCACTTCAGTTTTACTCGATGATTTGCCGTCTATTACTACGAACTGCGACCTTCCTGACAGGAAATCACGAATCCAGTCGCACAACTGAGACGATACCCCATAGCTCCGCAGCTTGATTAGAAGTCGCTTGTGAGGAACGGTGTCAAAAGCTTTCCGGAAATCTAGAAATACGGAATCAACTTGAGATCCCCTGTCGATAGCGGCCATTACTTCGTGCGAATAAAGAGCTAGCTGCGTTGCACAAGAGCGATGTTTTCTGAAGCCATGCTGATTACGTGTCAATAGATCGTTCCCTTCGAGGTGATTCATAATGTTTGAATACAGTATAAGCTCCAAAACCCTACTGCAAACCGACGTCAATGATATAGGTCTGTAGTTAAATGGATTACTCCTACTACCCTTCTTGAACACTGGTGCGACCTGCGCAATTTTCCAATCTGTAGGTACAGATCTATCGGTGAGCGAGCGGTTGTATATGAGTGCTAAGTAGGGAGCTATAGTATCAGCGTAATCTGAAAGGAACCTAATCGGTATACAATCTGGACCTGAAGACTTGCCCGTATCAAGCGATTTGAGTTGCTTCGCAACCCCTAAGGTATCTACTTCTAAGAAACTCATGCTAGCAGATGTTCGTGTTTCAAATTCTGGAATATTCCATTCGTCTTCCCTGGTGAAGGAATTTCGGAAAACTGCGTTCAATAACTCCGCTTTAGCGGCGCAGTCGTCGATAACAGTACCATCGGCACTGCGCAGCGAAGGTATTGACTGCGTCTTGCCGCTTGTGTACTTTACATACGACCAGAATTTCTTCGGATTTTCTACCAAATTTCGAGACAATGTTTCGTTGTGGAACCTATTAAAGGCATCTCGCATCGAAGTACGTGCCAAATTTCGCGCGTCTGTAAATTTTAGCCCATCTTCAGGATTTCGCGTTCTTCTGAACTTCGCATGCTTTTTCCGTTGCCTCTGCAACAGCGTTCGGACCTTTTTTGTGTACCACGGGGGATCCGTTCCATCTCTTACCAATTTATGAGGTATGAATATCTCAATTGCTGTTGCTACTATATCTTTGAATTTGAGCCACATCTCGTCTACATTCCCATAGTCAGTTCGGAAGGAATGGAAATTGTCTTTTAGGAAGGCTTCTAGTGGTACTTTATCCGCTTTTTTAAATAAAATTATTTTGCGTTTGTTTTTGATGGATTTGGAAGAAATGGTATTGAGCCTAGCTACAATGACCTTGTGATCACTAATCCCTGTATCAGTCATGATGCTCTCTATCAGCTCTGGATTGTTTGTGGCCAAGAGGTCAAGTGTGTTTTCGCAACCATTTACAATTCGCGTGGGTTCGTGGACTAACTGCTCTAAATAATTTTCGGAGAATGCATTTAGGACAATCTCGGAAGACGTTTTGTGCCTACCACCGGTTTTGAACAAGTATTTTTGCCAACATACCGAGGGTAGGTTGAAGTCCTCACCAACTATAACCGTATGAGTGGGGTATTTATTTGTTACGAGACTCAAACTTTCTCTGAACTGTTCCGCAACTGTATCATCGGAGTCTGGGGGTCGGTAGAAGGAGCCAATTATTAACTTAATTCGGCTGTTAAGTATAACCTCCACCCACACCAATTCGCACAGAGTATCTACTTCGACTTCACTACAAGATAAACCACTACTGACAGACACCAACACTCCACCACCAATTCTGCCTAATCTATCTTTCCTGAACACCGTCTGAGACTTCGTAAAAATTTCTGCAGAACTTATTTCAGGCTTTAGCCAGCTTTCTGTACCTATAACGATATCAGCTTCTGTGCTTTCTATTAGCGCTTGAAGCTCAGGGACTTTTCCAGCGCAACTACAACAATTTACAACTATAATTCCGACTGTTCCTTGATCCAAGCACGTCCTGTAATTGCCAAGCACCCTTTGACATTGCAGCCCATCCCGCACTTTCCCGAGGCCTTCTAACCTAAAAAACCGCCCAGTCCACGCCACACAGCCTCCGCTACCCGTGTAGCCGCCAGCTGAGTGTAGTGAACTCCTGACCTATTCAGCGGAACCCTCTGTCTCGCGTGTGTTTGGCGCAAGTCAAGGAATCTGCAGCCAATACGGTCGCAAAACCGTCTGAGCCTCTGATTCAGACCCTCCACCCGGCTCTGCACCAAAGGTCCGCAGTCGGTTCTGTCAACGATGCTGCAGATGGTGAGCTCTGCCTTCATCTCGTAAGCAAGACCGGCAGCCTTCACCAAATCAGATAGCCGCTGGAATCCAGAGAGAATTTCCTCAGATCCAAAGCGACACACGTCATTAGTGCCGACATGTGCCACCACCTGCAGCTGGCTGCACCCTGTGCTCTTCATGGCATCCGGAAGGACCCTTTCGACATCAGGAATGACTCCTCCCGGAATGCACACGGAGTGCACACTGGATTTCTTCCCCTCCTTAGCCGCCATATCCCTAAGGGGCCCCATTACGCGCCTAACATTGGAGCTCCCAACTACCAGTAAGCCCAACCTCTGCGATTGCCCGGACCTTGAAGGCTGAGAATGATCCTCTGAAACAGGGCAGGCAGCTGCATCTGGCTCAGCCAGAGACAGTGCCTGAAACCGGTTTGTCAGACGCACCGGGGAGGCTTTCTGGTCAGCTTCCGGGGACGCCTTTCGCTGCCTGCCACGCCT
Source organism: Schistocerca gregaria (assembly GCF_023897955.1). Lineage (NCBI taxonomy): Eukaryota > Metazoa > Arthropoda > Insecta > Orthoptera > Acrididae > Schistocerca > Schistocerca gregaria. The sequence goes on from NC_064923.1 coordinate 332,081,331, forward strand.
TGGAACGACCTCCCAATCAACCACAGGCGAGGGCTCAGCCCCACTGCGGGCAGCAACCGGGGCAACCACAGCGGCAGACCGATCTGGGGACAGACGGGATGAGGTTGACATCCCCGTGATACCCGAGTCCGGCTCCCCACAGTGGTGCCCATTGGCAACAGCCTCAAGCTGCGCGACCGAAGTCAGCGCCGATTGCAGCTGTGAGCGAAGGGATGCCAAGTCAGCCCTCATCCGAACACAGCAATCGCAGTCCCTGTCCATTCTAATCGATGTTTAACAACAGTTACTGAAACACGAGTCGGTGCCTAGATAACGCAAGCGGAACACGCAAAGAATGTATCAACTAACCTGTACAAATGCCTAACGACTGCGCTACAATCTGCTGAATTTACGATTACAGTAACTAAAACTCGAAATTGCACCTCCTATACGAAACTCACACGCAATTTGAATAAGAATCTACGAAGTAAACACTAAAGCGCGATGCTACAACTGTCAAATACTATAATACGCCCGAAATATATGAATTAAACAATGCAAGTACCCAAAAACACGCAAAGAAATTAATTAAACTATGTAACAAATAAGTAAGCTAGGGTTATACGACTTGCTGCTGCAGCTGCTTATCCAACGGCGGCAGGGAGCACACTGACTGGCCAACCGACTCTGGCCGTTCACAACAAAAACAGAAGACAGACGACTACGCGAATTTACACTATTCAGGTACTCAGGCGCGATGCTACAACCCTCAAATACTATAATACGCCCGAAATATACGAATTAAACAATGCAAGTACCCAAAAACACGCAAAGAAATTAATTAAACTATGTAACAAATAAGTAAGCTAGGGTTATACGACTTGCTGCTGCAGCTGCTTATCCAACGGCGGCAGGGAGCTGTTTGCAACATTACGCCCAGATATTTAAATGACGTGACTGTGTCAATTAGCACAGTTCTAGTGCTGTATCCGAACATTACGTGTCTGTTTTTCCTACTCACACGCATTAATTCATATTTTTCTATGTTTAGAGCTATCTGCCATTCATCACACCAACTAGAAATTTTGTCTCAGTCATCTTGTATCCTCCGACAGTTACTATAACTCCAACACCTTACCGTACAACGCAGTATCATCAGCAGACACCTGCACATTGTTGCCTACTCTTTCCGCCAATTCGTTTATGTATATAGAGAACAACGGCAGTCGTACCACACTTCCTTGGGACACTCCTGTCACGATAGCCTAGTCTCTGACGAACACTGGCCGTCGAGGACAACATACTGGGATCTACTTCTTACGAAGTCTTCTACCTACTCGCATATCTGGAAACTTATTGCATATGTACGTGTCAAACGCTTTCAGAAAATCTACAAATATGGAATCAGCTCGTTACATTTCATGCATACTTCGTAGGATATCATGTGGGAAAAGCCCAAGCTGAGTTTCTCATGAGCGACGCTTTGTAAAACCGTGCTTCTCAATCTCAAGAAAATGTATCATATTCGAACTGAGAATATGTTCGTGGATTCTGCATAAATCCGCTGTAAGAGATATTGGTCTATAATTTTGCTGGTCAGTTCTTTTCTCCTTCATACATGCAGGAGCCACCTGCGCTCTTTCCCAGTCGCTTGGGACAAGGCGCTAGGAGGGAGATTCGCGATGAATGCAAGTAAGGGGTCAGAGTCGTAGAGTATTCTTTGCAAAACCGAATTGGAATTGCATATCGATCTGGCTCCTTGTTTATTTTCAACTTTTTCAGTTAATCAAGTCTGGTCGTTACTTCAGCTTCTTCGAATTCATCATGTGATGCTACCGCATCAGCCGTACGTCAAACAAATAGGAGATCAAAACTGCACCGTTTGTATGAAAAGGTATAACATACAAGGGAAGGTACAGAGGCCTCGTCGTCCTATGATTCTCCGTGGAAACCTTTTCTAACACCGTCTGAACAGATAACAGTGTGTCGCTATCTGACTTTGACTTAGGGACGTTCAGGAACTATGACTAGTTATTCCCAGTGACACCTAGCCAGCTTAACAGCTCTCCTGTAAAAAAGTGTGTGACGGTCCACATTTTTCATGAAAACAGACGTCTACTTCTATGCGTTGTGTTGAGCTATAGAAACTTTTCATCTTTTACTCTCGCTGAAGTTTTATCCAGAGATGAAGTCTCCCGCGGCCGTTAAAAGTTAAACTCGATTCTCCGTTTTCGATATAAAGTTAAAAAACTTGTGCAATCAACTTAATGTGAGTTTACGGCGGGAAGCAGGCAGGAAAAGGCGAAGCTGCGAAACGCTAAAAGCGATGCGCAGAGCCACTGAAAATTCGACTCCTCTCGGAGTTCTTTGTCTGGCGCATGAGCCTTACATGCACGAAAGGTCACATTGCCAGATATTGTATATTTAACAGAAAAAATTTTGAGGTACTTGATATTTACAGGTGAAATTAAGGTATTAATTAATTACCAACGGTGAACGCACTTCAAAAAACTGTTTAGACCACATGCATGATCGGTACCCTCCTGGCAGGTACACAATCGATGTGTCCTCTGAAGCGTTACTGCCTTGTCTCGACTCGCCTGACTCATGCCTGTAATGAAGACTCGTAAACAGGCTTGGACTCTACTTAGTTGTGTGAACGTGTTTATGGCTTTATGGTGTTTAACTGTTACACGGTTTCTCGACATTTACACAGGATTGTTCGTTTCCTGTAAAAGAAGCACTCCTTAACTTCTTTATCTCCCGTCAACAAAAGTAAAACCACAATGCTTAACACAGTGGGCTCCTGCGTTTTGCCTGTACTTCTTATGTCAACTATTCTCGTCCCACGGTGCGATGATAATATCTGTTAACTTCATGATGATTTCGATGCTAGTCGCATATAGTGAAAATTATTAACATATCAGAACAAGGCGGTTTCAAGATGTCTTTTCTCGAACATCGAAATTTTTGGAGGGAGAGAGAGAGAGAGAGAGAGAGAGAGAGAGAGAGAGAGAGAGAGAGAGAGACGCAGCCATCTCACTGTTCTTTCCAAGATTTGAAAGAGAGTCAGTGGGACGGTGTATGGAAAAATTTACAGGATATTTATTTCGGTGTTCAATACGATAACTCAGGACAGGATATGACCGATAACTGACATACGATGACACTATAAACATTAAAATACTTAGACCTTTTCGCGACGAAAGTAATTTTAGTGTTTAAAACGTTTAAGATATGCAGGTTCCTCCAGAAGAAACAAATGTGTTCTCAGAATGAATGAGAGCTCTGCAGTTAATAAAGTCTTCTGGTAGGCCGAAAAGTTTTATCAGAGCGTATCACCACAAGTCCCTGGAACTTGTGAAACCCAATGATTATACTGTTATTAAACTTTATACAGCTTTGTTATAGGGCAATCTATCTGCTATTTCGTGACCAATACACCTATTCGTAAGATTAACCGAAGTAAGTCGATACACGATAAATACCATGATGACTGATGGTATTATATCAAAAAATGGTTCAAATGGCTCTAAGCACTATGGGACTTAACATCTGAGGTCATCAGTCGCCTAGACTTAGAACTACTTAAACCTAACTAACCTAAGGACAGCACACACATCCATGCCCGAGGCAGGAATCGAACCTGCGATCGTAACAGCAGCGCGGTTCCGGACTGAAGTGGATAGAACCGCTCGGCCACAGCGGCCGGCTGGTATGATATCGACAGTTAAAAGCGTGATTTTCGTCCTCTAACAACCGCCCCGTCATATACATCTTTCTTGATGGGCGGTCGGTGTCATGACAGCTTGGTCTCGAAATAACCAGTAGAGATGAGACATTAGCTCTGTACACTCGCTTTAAACTCGCCAGTGAGTCCTGTGACGTCATCTTCGAACCCACCGTCTCCGTGTGCCCGCAGACTCGACTCTTGAGTACCGCCCCCCTCCCCCCCCGCAGGCTACTCGTCACTCGAGTCTGCTGTCGGGCACAAGCGAACTCGACTCGCTCAGAAAGGAGGGCGAGTAAACGAGTTCACAAGTGTAACCGCGGATTCGCGGCTTTCCCGTTACATAGACAACCATTTTGAAAGAAATTTCCAGCATTAAATAGTAGTGTCCTATTCAGTTACTTCACACAGTCACGGTTTCGGCAATATAGCCATTCTAAAGTTCAAGATTAAATGTCACAAAATGTCTGACCTGCCCGAATTACGGAAGCAGTTTGTATACCAATAGAACGACTCGTCGGTTAGCAGTGACTATTGTTCGGTTTGTACATACATTTGTAAGGACAAAACTTTTTCAAAGGCTGCTGTAAATTTATTTTAATATTGGACAGCTATTCAGAGAATGTATAGGACTTACGATGACATATTCACATTTACACGGCGGTACCGAGTCTGTAACGACAGTATGAGAATACATGAGATGCGGATGGAATGCAGTCTCTAAATTGTGATTTATAACTAGAATAAATTACAGAAATGAATGATAAGCTGCACAATTCCCTGTTATGATCAAACGAATACAGAAATAGTGTCTTTTTTTGTCGCACGGGTTTAACAGTGACGTTGTTCCCTGCCAGTTATCGTATGACGCAACAAGTATGTTTTCTCATGGTGCAGGTGGAATAAACAAGAATACAACCATTTTGTCTGCACTCAACGAAATTGTTATGTGTTTCGTCTGAAGCGCGTGAAACTTATTCCATACATCACTCCTCTTTTAACGTAAGACATTTCCTATCGTGTACTTTGCATCATTTATTTTCATTTTACACTCTCCACAGTGTCACAAAACACACCTTCATTAGAGGGCATCTGATCCCAGCAATCAGTCATTTCGCCTTGTCAGTGCTACTTTACATCAGCAATACAGTGAACTCATCTTCCGCATAGACAATAAGTCACGACTCGGGCTTCATTCCTGCATGCTTAAGTAAGACTTAACGAGTCGGGGGGTATGAACCGACCACAGTGCCACTATGCTCAGACTCCTCATACTCTTGGAACTGCAACGGGAACGAAGGAAGCCCATAAGCACTGACGCAATAGCGCCATGTTGATTTGTGACGTATGCACCCGAACACCAGACTCGTACTCGCTCTGTTCCTGATCTAAAAATTTTCAAATGTGTGTGAAATCTTATGGGACTTAACTGCTAAGGTCATCAGTCCCTAAGCTTACACACTACTTAACCTAAATTATCCTAAGGACAAACACACACACCGATGCCTGAGGGAGGACTCGAACCTCCACCGGGACCAGCCGCACAGTCCATGACTGCAGCGCGATAGACCGCTCGGCTAATCCCGCGCTCTCCTCATGTCTAATAATATGTACTAGCCCAGTAAAATGGCGGTGTATCAGTAACAAAAGAGCGTTATCGTTTTTCTCAATGTTCCTTTTGGGATTTTGAATCCAAATTTTATATTTTCTGTCTTTTAGGAGGTCGGCTTCACAGCGAAAGACGCAAAAATCTTCAAACTTTTGACACATTTGTCAGTTTTTGCTTACATATCCAAAACTATGAGTTTTTCGAAGGTCATCATTCCATACTAAATTAAAGAAGAGAAATTTTCCCACAAAACACACTAGGCAAGTTTGATTTTCTGAATAGCCGTATTGGCACAAGAGCGAGCTTAAGAATAGCCATTGTTTGCCCCTTCTGCAAAGACATCAGAAACGGCCACTATCTTCCCCTACAAATACAAAAATGTAGATGTTATCAACGTAAATCCCTACATCACCTAACGTAAATTACATTTCCGAGGGTTGTACCTCTCCCTGTTTGAGGAAATTAACGTTGGGGGCAGTTTGGAGGCCCACCATTGTGACCAGAAAGTCAACGTCTGCACCCGCTCTTGAGAGCCAATGCCACTGATACTGCCATCATTGCTATAGGTGTGTCTGCATCATTAGCTGTGTGCTTGGAGGCAACTCCAGTATTATTGCATTCTGTCATCAGCGTGGTGAATAGTCTATTCTTGTATTTAGCATTTGTTGGTGTCATGGTGCTGGTTAAGTATATCTCCAAGAATTGATATTTGTTTGACATCCTCAACTATTCTATGGAATCTTTAGTTCTCTCTCCGTCCAAGTGTCCATCAAACACAGTTGGCGCACATTCATTCCACTTGCTTTGTACATAATGAATACATGAGTTGCAAATTTATTCGAAAGTATACACACTAGATTACACAAATCAGTGTAACAAACAGCCCCCACGTATCACATGTACTTTACTAATTGGATGCATGGCAATAAGGGGGGAAGCTGACAAATAATGAGTTGGCTCCCATTACCAGACTGAAACACCCCGCTACCTAGAGTCTTCTTCGGCTTATATCTTGCAAAGGTAAGACAGACTGAATAGGTGTAGGCGAGCAGGAACTTTTCACGAACCTGTGCCATCAATGTGAAGGTTCGTGTACGAACATCGGCGACAGTTCTGATACAGTAGACGAAGACGACCTTGGTGAGTCCCTTGCATTATCACTATGTGAAGCAGCTGAGGCGTATAATGTATTAAATTTATGTAATATTTTGCAGCATCATGGATCTTTACTCATAAGTTTTTCTCTACCGTAATATTAATCATTCAATCGCAATTTCTGCAGTTGAAGAACAGCAACAGCAACAAATCAGCGTTACGCCTGGTTCTTACAGAGCCCCCGAAGCTCTCCCTGGATCTTCCATTGCCCAAAATCTTTCACCTGAACCTTCTAGTGCCCAAGAAACATTGACTGGTCCACCAACAACGAGAAAGACATTAGTAACAAAAATGTACACATTACATCGGTACGAATATTTCTTCCTAGATCGACAGTTCAATTACCTATCATTTGTATCCGTATTCTATCACTATATGCCTTTTTCCTCTTCCAGCAGATGACCCAATACAGGGACATGATACATATACATTACTACACACAAATTTCGGCCGGCCGTCCGTGGCCGTGCGGTTCTAGGCGCTTCAGTCTGGAACCGCGCGACCGTTACGGGCGCAGGCTTGAGTTCTGCCTCGGACATGGATGTGTGTGATGTCCTTAGGTTAGTTAGGTTTAAGTAGTTCTAAGTTCTAGGGACTGATGACCTCAGCAGCTAAGTCCCATAGTGCTCACAGCAATTTGAACCATTTTGAACACAAATTTCATCTTTCTCTTCAATGTCATGTTCTTTTATGCTGTAAGTACACAATGTGATCAAAAGTATTCGGACACCTGTCTGAAAATGACGTACAAGTTCGGGCGTCCTCCACCGGTAATGCTGGAATTCAATATGGTGTTGGCTCACCCTTAGCCTTGATGACAGCTTACACTCTCGCAGGCATACGTTCAATCAGGTGTTGGAAGGTTTCTTGGGGAATGGCAGGCCATTCTTCACGGACTGCTGCACTGATGAGAGGTATCAATGTCGGTCCGTGAGGTCTGGCACGAAGTCGGCGTTCCAAAACATCCCAAAGGTGTTCTGTAGGATTCACGTCAGGACTATATGCAGGGCAATCCATAACAGGTATGTTTCTGTCGTGTCTTAGCAGGCCGTCCATTATAAACAGGTGCTCGATCGTGATGAAAGATGCAATCGCCATCCCCGATTTTCTCTTCAACAGTGGTAAGCAAAAAGATGCTTGAAACATCAATGTAGGCCTCTGCTGTGATAGTGTTACGAAAAACAAAAAGGGGTGCAAGCCCACTCCATGAAAAAGACAACCGCACCAAAATACCGACGCCTCAGAATTTTATTGTTGGCACTACACACGCTGGGAGAGACGATCACCGGGAATTCGCCATACCTACACCTTGCCATCGGATCGTCACACTATGTATCGTGATTCGTCACTTCACACAACGTTTTTCCACTGTTCAGTGGTCCAATGTTTACGCTCCTTACACCAAACGAGGCGGCGTTTGGCATTTACCGGCGTTATGTGAGGCTTATGGGCAGTCGCTCGACCATGAAATCCAAGTTTTCTGACCTCCCGCCTAACTGTCATAGTACGTGCAGTGGATCCTGCTGCAGTCTGGAATTCCTGTGTAACGGTCTGGATAGATATCTGCCTATTACACATTACGAACCTCTTCAACTGTCGGCCGTCTCTTTCAGTCAACAGACGAGATCGGCCTGTACGCTTTTGTGGTTGTACGTGTCCCTTAACGCTTCCACTTACGTATCGCATTGGAAACAGTGGACCTAGGGATTCTTAGGAATGTGAAAATCTCGCGTGCAGTCGTATGACCCAAGCGACACCCAATCACCTGACCACGTTCGAAGTCCGTGAGTTCGGCGGAGCGCCCCATTCAGCTTTCTCTCGATGTCCAGTGACTACTGAGGTCGCTGATACGGGGTACATGACATCAGGTGGCAGCACAATGCACCTCACATGAAAAACGTGTGTTTTTGGGGTTGTCCTGATACTTTTGATCACGTAGCGTATAATTCGTCAGTTTTTTTGGTCAGACGTATTTTTTTATTAATTCATTCAAAATAAACTCTTGTAAGTTTAGTTCACAGAAGGCATAGGGCCGATGAGACACACTAGTTTGGGAGCGGTCGTCTGGCTGTAGGGCATATAGGTGTTTTTGTAATTTCAGCTTCGCTCTATTCGCCTTTTGAGAAAATTGATCGTTACAATCGCCCCGTGTAGAAAATTTAATGTACTTTCTGGTGGTGTACAGGTTTTTGTTAACAAAATCAATATTTTTCGAGTTGTAGGGGATGAGTGTGGGTGTTTCTGATGTTTTTTCTGGACCAAAAAATGGCTACCTGTCAGCGCGCTCTGCGCTAAGTCAGAAAATCGAACGAGACTAATAAATTTTGTAAGTAATTTTGTCTTCTTCAATTTTGTAAGAGTGGTCTTCGTCGGAAAACGTGTAGCTTTTCGACATATAAGCGGAAAACCTGAAAATAGTGCCAAATTCTTGTGGTTCCGGCATTTTTCGTTGTGAAAACGACCTCCTAAGAGACAGCAAGGATGTAGTTGTTGGGTTCGGCACCACAAACACCACAAAAAACTTATACAACCCTAGAGAAAAAAACTTCTTCAGTTTTGTTTCTAAAACGCCCGTTTTCAATACCAGTTGACTGGAGTATACCGCGAGAGGCGCCACAGGAGTTGTTTATTCCCTCGTCCCTTGTCCCTCGATCCATCCAGTATAGTTAATTACATAGTAACAGGCATTTCTGCCTCTTCTCGCCGATTAAGGACCCTGCAGGTGGTTGATGTTTCATTATCTTATATCATTACTGACTTGTTCTCTGCAGGTTTCGGAGGATCAAATGCATGAAACGGTACCTGTAAGATGCTAGCATAAACAGTTAAAGAGGCCTAACGACCTGTCCCTAAGGATGCGTTTTCGTGCTTAGTAGAGGCATCCACAAAGAGAAACCGACTGTAACACTCTTCCGCATAGAAGAATTGAAATCGAATTACATTTTTGGAATCCCCTCCCATTCCCGACACTCCTATCAACATGGACTAGCGTGCTGATTGAAGTTTAAGCAGAGAAGGAGAGGACTGGATTTTTTGTTGCATGGTGTTTGTATGATTACTGCAAAACAATCTGTTCACACACACACACACACACACACACACACACACACACACACAGAGAGAGAGAGAGAGAGAGAGAGAGAGGAGAGAGAGAGAGAGAGAGAGACAGATGGATAGTGAGACAGAGAGATGGCCCGTAATTCTTCTTGCTAACTTTCTGAGTAATCCTCGTAATAATAAATAATGGAAACGCAGCTTGAAACGACCAGTAAACCAAAATTAATGTTTAACCAACAACATTCGGGGTTGATAGGGTTACTGGGGAGAACTCTTCTTACATCTCGTGCCCAAGAATGGGGAATGGTTGGAATTCACAAGCGCAAATTATCCAAAGCGATCAGTATTATTCGCATGTTCTTAGTTTTCCCGTTCACTTAGCTAATAGTTTCTAGCTCCAGTAAAAGTTACAGCATATTTTGTCGAAAAGAGCCAATGTTAGCGCTCGGTAGCTAGAACTGTGTACAACATTGTAGGAGGAATTAAAGTAAAATATCCTTCTCACGCAACACATCGTCTTTTGCTTAAAATTTCCAGTCGTAGTCTACTGAAAATCGGTTTTCCTCAACTCTGGAAACAGCATTAGGCTGTGCGTGAAGAAAATCGAGGCAATTTAATTGAAAGGTCTATGCTAATGAGAAAGGAAGCCTGAGGGGGAGGGAGAAGGAGAGAGAGAGAGAGAGAGAGAGAGAGAGAGAGAGAGAGAGAGAGAGAGAGGTGGGGGGGGGGGGGGAATACCGGTCCTAAGGGTACCATTCATTTTTATGGATTTACCTTTTAAGTTTTTGTTGCTAAGTCTGGTGGAACTTACGTTCTACTTATAAGGCCTATTCCATTACATTCCGTAGTGTATTTGAGCTCTCCATGTCGCTCCCAAGAGTATGTTATTTTCTTCTTCAAGGGTGAATCCGCTCAATAACTTATTTTTTCTTACAACTGGACAGGAAACTAAAAATGTTATTTCTAAACAGGTTTATTAGTCGTATTAAATAAGAATTACAGAGAATTTGTCAAAGAGTTTACTTTGTAATTATAAGTTTGATGTCTAAATTTGGAAACGTGTAAATATAATTACTTTGATCTCGCACTAAAAATATAGTTCATTTATTTTCCTGTGTGAGGTAAGAGTGAAGTAAATTAGAAACCGACCAGTACGTGGGAAGCGGAGAATTTGTAGAACTATTGTACAAGTTGGTCAGTGTGAATAGTATCGTCATGCACATTCGGACCTTTCAATACAAACGCTGATTGACGTTCTCACTTTGTGAAATACAATACAGCAGTTTTTACGCAGTTCACAGTTTATTCTGGCAGATTATAGAAGATCGAAGTGACAGAATATTCTATGCCACACCACTGTCCTTGATTGTTAATGACTTAATAGCAAAATCACAGACGACCGAGTAAATTGTAGTGGAACTTAGCAGAGGCAACCGGCGTCGTCACACACACACACACACACACACACACACACACACACACACACACACACACCCACACACACAGGCGCGCGCGCGCACGCATTTTCTTTCTTTGATAATATAAAAAATAAATAAGTGGGTAAAGAACAATATTATGAAATTTATGCTTTTCATTACAATTAACTGAGCTATAATTTTAATTTCATGATCTTCAGTATTCTGTGAAACACACTGTAGTCTTTGTACTGTTATAAGTGGTCGTTTAGTGGCTGTCAACACGGCTCTAACTAAAAATTTCGAACGTTCCATCCTAGCCTCAGGTTACAAAACAAATAAAAATCATGACCTATGTTACGCTGAAAGATTCATGGTACAAGAAAAATTAATTCTGCCAATGGCGTTGTCAGTATTCTCTTTCCAGTGTTTATTCAGATACACGGTTTGCGCTGTTTTCATGATTTGTCCATTTGTCCCACTGCTATCAGTTAACATAAGAGAGTGAAGCAGTGTGACATTTGTCTGTGACTCGCATGATGTTTCATCACTTAAAACTTCCTGGCTATTAGATCGTGGTCAGTGCCTGAATCTTTCTACCTACTTTTCCTCTCTGGCTGTGAAAGACATCTTCAGTGGTAAAATGGCGAACTGCAACCATAACTCGAGGGAGTGGTGAATAAATAGGCAGTGTAGAGGGCACCAGAGTCTATCACGTGACGTCGCTGGTATTGCCAACATTCTTATTTAAAGTAATTGATCGTCGTTCTCACGTTGCAAGCTTGAAATCCATTTTTTCCCTAATTTAACACCTTCGCCTTTTCTGTTAAAATTGTTGTGGTGTTTATAAATCTTAATAGCCTCTATACATATACGCGCATGATATGACACTCATCTCAGTGAATTTTATTTCATCATCGTCCTCTTGGTAAAGATGTTCCGCTACGGCTGATTTATCCGTATGTTGTAGGCGTCAATTCCTCTTATATTCAACGAAACGGGTGTTAACTGTTGTATTTGTGGTACGAATATAAGTACAAGTAATTTTATATACACCCGGTGTAACCAAAGGATGTCGTATATCTTTTGCCAGTCTTAAACATCCTTTTATCTTCCTGGTGGTTATGAAGGTAGTTTCCAGAGCGTACTGGCTCAACACTTACTGAGTAATTGCACCGATGAACGAAAGGAAAACTTTCCCTTTGTGTTGCCGTTGTTCCTCATCGGTCCTGATTCTCTCCCTAGGGCGAAATACTTTATCTATTTCGTCGTTGGACTAACCATTCTGCTTATTCGTAGGTGTGCAAGCTCGTCTTTTATGTAGATCGGTTCACAAATTTTGTGCACTCTATCACCAAGATTTTAATCACTGAGACGGGCGTCGTATCGAAAACATCGCATTATCATGTGCCTATGTATAGAGAGGGTATTAAGATTTATAAACATCATAATAACTTTAACAAAAATGAGGAAGATGTTAAAGTAGACAAAATTTGGATGTCAACATTGTAACACAAGAATGATGACCCATTACTTTCAGTCGAGAATGTTGGCAATACCAGCGATAATCTCATAGAAGACGTCACGGGATAGACTGTGGTGCCCTCTACACTGCCTATTTATTCACCACTCCCTCGATTTATGGTTGCAATTCACCATTTTACCTCTGAAGATGTCTTCCACAGCCTGAGGGGAAACGCTGGTAGAAAGTTTTATGCATTGACCACGGCCTAATAACCAGGAAGTTTTCAGTAATGAAAGATCATGCGAGTCACAGAGAGGTGTCACAGTGCTTCCCTCTCTTATGTTAACTGATGGCAGTTTCGACAGGGAATGCATGAACTCTCCGCAGTTAAAATAAAATGGACAAATCATGAAAACAGCGGACACTGTGCATCTGAATAAACGCTAGAAAAAAATTTCTGGACCTAAAATTGAACCTTGCGGGTTACAGTCCTGGCGACAAATCATGAATACAGTGCACCCCATCCATTGGAATTAACACTAGGAAAGAGAATAGTGAATCTAAAATTGGGTCCTACGGGTTATATTCCTGAGGACAAATCATGATAACGATGAATCCCGTGCATCAGGGTAAATGCTAGCAAAGAGATTCCTGGACCTAAACTTGAACGCTGTGGGTGACATTCCTGTGGACAAATCATGAAAATAGTGGACCCCGTGCATGAGGACTGGAAAAGCGAATACCGGTCCTAAAACTGAACGTGGCTTACATTCCTGACCACAAATCATTAAAACAGTGGATCCTATGCATCAGGAAAAATCATAGCAAAGAGATTAGTAGACCTGCACTTGAACCCTGTGGGTCATAGTCATGCTTACGAATCGTGAAAAACAGTTCACCTTGTGCTTAAGGATAAACGCTAGAAATGTTATTCCTGGTCCTAAAATTGTAACGTAAGAATCACGATCGATTACTTTCAGTCGAGAATTTTGCCAATACCAGCGATAATCTCATAGCGGACGTCACGTGATAGAATATGGTGCCCTCTACACTGCGTATTTATTCGCCGCTCCCTCGAGAAATGGTTGCAATTCGCCATTTCACCTCTGAAGATGCCTTCGACAGCCAGAGGGGAAACGGTGATCACATTCCTATTACTTTTTCCCAGTTAAAAAACTCATCTCTTTTTCCACCACGTAATCAATCAGTAAACCACTTCATGCAATCATTTTAAGAGGGGTAGGACGTCAAACGGGCCGACTTCAGGAAGGAGAGGCACCACAGGACATTTTAATTTGCGCTGTCTATACTTTTACAAATAAAGTCATAAAACCTTGTCAGCATGACCAGGAAGCAATCAGGATTCACACTCATAGCAGTGGAAGTTCAAAAACACGAAAAAATAATGTTTTTTAAATGTGAAATTTCATGATATTTTTTTACTTACTGTTGGCTGCATTTGCTGCTATAGGTATACTTTTCTTCATAAATAAGAGAGATTCTTCGATGAATTTTGCACAGCTTACAAACCACACAGGTGTATGAAACTCTAGAATTTATTTAATCTACGGAAAAATTAATGGGCTGTAACGTTTTAAACTTTGTGTTTAGAGAAAACTCGAATTTTGTAGTTAATTATCTCAACTTTTACCACAATTTTTAACAGATTTGGGGAATTCTAGAGTTTCATACACCTGTAAGTATGGTTTGTATGCTGCGCAAAATTCATCGAAGAATCTCTCTTATGAAGAAAAGTGTACCTACAGCAATAAATGCAGCCGATACCAAGTGAAAAAATGATGAAATTTCACATGTAAAAAAATTGTTTCGTTATGTTTTTGAACTTTCTCTGCTATCAGTGGGAATCCTAAATCCTTCCTGGTCATGCTGAGAAAGTTTTATGACTTTATTTGTAAAAGTATAGACAGTGCAAATTAAAATGTCCTGTGGTGCCTCTCCTTCTCGATGTCGGCCCGTTTGATGTCCTACCGCCCTTAAAATGATTGCATGAAGTGGTTTACTGATTGATTACGTGCTGGAAGAAGAGATGAGTTTTTTAACTGGGAAAAAGTAATAGGAATGTGATCACCGTTTCCCCTCTGGCTGTCGAAGGCATCTTCAGAGGTAAAATGGCGAATTGCAACCATTTCTCGAGGGAGCGGCGAATAAATACGCAGTGTAGAGGGCACCATATTCTATCACGTGACGTCCGCTATGAGATTATCGCTGGTATTGGCAAAATTCTCGACTGAAAGTAATCGATCGTCATTCTTACGTTACAATTTTAGGACCAGGAATAACTTTCCTAGCGTTTATCCTGAAGCACAAGGTGAACTGTTTTTCACGATTCGTAAGCATTATTATGACCCACAGGGTTCAAGTGCAGGTGCTAGTAATCTCTTTGCTATGATTTATCCTGATGCATAGGATGTAATGATTTGTGGACAGGAATGTAAGCCACGTTCAATTTTAGGACCGGTATTCGCTTTTCCAGCCCTCATGCACGGGGTCCACTATTTTCATGATTTGTCCACAGGAATGTCACCCATGGCGTTCAAGTTTAGGTCCTGGAATGTCTTTGCTAGCATTTACCCTGATGCACGGGGTTCATCGTTATCATGATTTGTCCTCAGGAATATAACCCATAGGACCCAATTTTAGATTCACTATTCTATTTCCTAGGGTTAATTTTATGAATTTATTTTTGAAAGTATAGGCGGTGTAAATTAAAATGTCCTGTGGTGCGTCTCCTGCTCCAAGTCGGCCCGTTTCACGTCCTACCCCCCTTAAGTATTCTTGAAATCAGTTATTGGCTATATCATTATTTCCACTTTTCCGCATAGTAAAATGCTATGAACAGGCCAAACGACGACCTTTTTTCCCATAGTTCTGATCTCTGCGTCCTTTCTAGCCCTCGCATGATGCAGGACTGAGTAACGCCCGGAAACCTCGTCACGACCGCGACGTGTGAGCACGCACAGCTCTCGCCGGTCGCCTCTCTCAGCCGACGTGCCTCGGCAGTCAGTCGCCGGCTAATTGGCGTCGTGTGACGGCGCCACGGGTCCAGGCGGAGTTGTGGGCCCGTAATTAAACGAAAACAGCGGCCGTGGCGGAGGCCGGCTTGCAGGTTTCTTGCGACACGGCGCGGCGCGGCCCGGCTGGTGAAAGCTACGTGGGCTCGCCTCGCCTCGCCTCGCGGCGAATGGCCACAACACGGCTCCACTCCGGCTGATTAAGTCCGGCTCGCGCTGCCCGGCCAATGGGCGGTCGCGCTTGTGAGGCGGCGCCACGGGCGCGGCTGCTGCGCGCTGCAGGGCATTTCTGCTGGCGGCTGTGGACGTAGCGGAGCTGCCTCGCTGCGCAGCGCATACACGTCTCATTCATGCGCAGCTTGCTCTTGTGACACAAATGATCACTGGTTACTGTAGTTCTCGTCACCTTACAAGAATGAACATGTAACTTGAACGGCAGCCGTCTTTCACCCTGGAATGCTACGGTGGAGTACTGTATCCCCCATTCATTTTTCTTTCAAATACAGAATGTAAAGCACACCAGCCGTAAGACGAAATCAATACCTTCTCTGTGCGATAGCAATGGTGTTGTTATTGATGAAAATGCCACTAGGGCAGAGTTTCCGAACATGTTTAACCAAAAAAGACGGAGTAAGCATACCAGAATCTGAACTGATAACAAACAACTACCAACATGAGTAACTTTGAAGTAAGTACACAACTTGCCATTAAAATTGCTACACCACGAAGATGACGTGCTACAGACGCGAAATTTAACCGACAGGAAGAAGATGCTGTGATATGCAAATGATCAGCTTTTCACAGCATTCACACAATGTTGGCGCCGGTGTTGACACCTACAACGTCCTGACATGAGGAAAGTTTCTAACCGATTTCTCATACACAAACAGCAGTTGACCGGCGTTGCCTGGTGAAACGTTGTTGTGATGCCTCGTGTAAGGAGCAGAAATGCGTACCATCACGTTTCCAACTTTGATAAAGGTCGGATTGTAGCCAACCGCGATTGCTGTTTATCGTATCGCGACATTGCTGCTCCTGTTGGTCGAGATTCAATGACTGTTAGCAGAATATGGATTTGGTGGGTTCAGCAGGGTAATACGGAACGCCGTGCTGGATCCCAACGGCGTCGTATGACTACCAGTCGAGATGACAGGCATTTTATCCGGATGGCTGTAACGGATCGTGCAGCCAGGTCTCGATCCCTGAGTCAACAGATGAGGACCTTTGCAAGACAACCACCATCTGCACGAACAGTTCGACGACGTTTGTAGCAGCATGGGCTATCAGCTCGGAGACCATGGCTGCGGTTACCATTGACGCTGCACCACAGACAGGAGCGACTGCGATGGTGTACTCAACGACGAACCTGGGTGCACGAATGGCAAAAATGCATTTTTTCCGATGAATCCAGGTTCAGTTTACAGCATCATGATGGTCGCATCCGTGTTTGTCGACATCGCGGTGAACGCACATTGGAAGCGTGTATTCGTCATCGCCATACTGGCGTATCACTCGGCGTGATGGTATGGGGTGCCCTTGCTTACACGTCTCGGTCACGTGTTGTTCACATTGACGGCACTTTGAACAGTGGACGTCACATTTCAGATGTTTTACGACCCGTGGCTCCACCCTTCATTCGATCCCTGCGAAACCTTACATTTCAGCTGCATAATGCGCGACCGCATGTTGCAGGTCCTGTACGGGCCTTTCTGGATACAGGAAATGTTCGACTGCTGCCCTGTCCAGCACATTCTCCAGATCTCTCACCAGTTCAAAACGCCTGGTCAATGGTGGCCGAGCAGCTGGCTCGTCACACTACGCCAGTTACTACTCTTGATGAACTGTGGTATCGTGTTGAAGCTGCATGGGCAACTGTACCTGTACACGCCAACCAAGCTCCGTTTGACTCAATGGCCAGGCGTATCAAGGCCGTTATTATGGCCAGAGGTGGTTGTTGTGGGTACTGATTTCTCAGGATGTATGCACCCAAATTGCGTGAAAATGTAATCACATGCCAGTTCTAGTATAATATATTTGTCCAATGAATACCCGTTTATCATCTGTATTTCTTCTTGGTGTAGCGACAGTAATAGCCAGTAGTGTATCTTCGGCGTAGCGAGGCAGCTGGAATCACTTAATAAAAGCAAGTCCAGCAGTCCAGATTGTATATCAGTCAGGCTCCTTCTAGAGTATTCTGATACGATAGCTCCTTATTTAGCAATTATATACGACCACTCGCTCTTGAAGCATCCGACCTAAAGTTTGTAAAGTTTCACAAGTCATACCAATACCCAAGAAAGAAAATAAGGGTAGTCAGCTGTATTACAGACTCATATCACAAACGTCGGTTTGCTGTAGGATATTGAAATATACAATGTATTCCAACATCATGAATTACCTCGAAGAAAATGATTTATTGATAAATAGTTAGCACGGATTCAGATAATACTGTTATTGTGAAACACAGTTACCTCTTCATTCTCACGAAGCACTGAGTACTATCGATGGGGGTGTCAAACTGATTCCATATTTTTAGATTTCCAAAAGACATTTCACAGCGTTACTCGCTAGAGACTTCTAATGAATCTGCGCGCCTGTGAATTGTTCCTATCGGAAAGGTCACAGTTCTTACTAATTGACAGTTTTGTATCCCGCCTGGAAGGAGGCGCGCGGGTGTGCTGCTGGAAACTGGAAGGTTGGCCGAATGAAGGAAGTGAGTAGGAGCAGGAAAAGGTAATACACATCGATACTGCAGCATGAATTTAAATCACCTTTGCTCTAGCAAGCATACATAACTTTGCAATGAGGTGCGAAGTGTCCCGGAAAATTGGAAAACCACACTTAACATCCAAACAAATTCAAATAATATCACATCAGAGCCAATACAGATTAAGCGTGTAATATACCAAGGAGACTCATTAAGTCCTTTCTGGTTCTGCCTTGCTCTGAACCCACTATCCAACATGTTAAATAATAGAAATTATGGATACAATATTACTGGAACATACCCACACAAAATCACACATTTGCTATACATGGATGATCTAAAACTACTGGCAGCAACAAATCAACAACTCAACCAATTACTAAAGATAACAGAAGTATTCAGCAATGATATAAATATGGCTTTTGGAACAGACAAATGTAAGAAAAATAGCATAGTCAAGGGAAAACACACTAAACAAGAAGATTACATATTGGATAACCACAGCGACTGCATAGAAGCGATGGAAAAAACAGATGCCTATAAATATCTAGGATACGGACAAAAAATAGGAATAGATAATACAAATATTAAAGAAGAACTAAAAGAAAAATATAGACAAAGACTAACAAAAATACTGAAAACAGAATTGACAGCAAGAAACAAAACAAAAGCTATAAATACTTATGCTATACCAATATTGACCTACTCATTTGGAGTAGTGAAATGGAGAAACACAGACCTAGAAGCACTCAATACACTTACACGATCACAATGCCACAAATATAGAATACATAACATACATTCAGCAACAGAAAGATTCACATTAAGCAGAAAGGAAGGAGGAAGGGGATTTATCGACATAAAAAACCTACATTATGGACAGGTAGAAAATTCTTTCTAGAACGCGCAGAAAATAGGAAAATATACAAAGCAATCACTCATATAAATACATCGGCTACACCACTGCAATTTCATAACCACTTCTACAGCCCTTTAGATCACATAACATCAACAGATACGAAGAAAGTAAATTGGAAAAAGAAAACACTACATGGCAGGCACCCGTATCATCTAACACAGCCACACATCAATCAAGATGCATCCAACACATGGCTAAGAAAAGGCAATATATACAGTGAGACGGAAGAATTCATGATTGGAATACAGGATCAAACAATAAACACCAGATATTACAGCAAGCATATTATTAAAGATCCCAATACCACAACAGATAAATGCAGATTTTGCAAACAACAAATAGAAACAGTAGATCACATCACAAGCGGATGTACAATAGTAACAAATACAGAATACCCCAGAAGACATGACAATGTAGCAAAAATAATACATCAACAGCTTGCCTTACAACATAAACTTATAAAACAACACGTTCCCACATACAAGTATGCACCACAAAATGTACTGGAGAATGATGAATACAAATTGTACTGGAACAGAACCATTATAACAGATAAAACAACACCAAATAACAAACCTGACATCATACTCACCAATAAAAAGAAGAAATTAACACAACTAATCGAAATATCCATACCCAATACAACTAATATACAGAAGAAAACAGGAGAAAAAATTGAAAAATACATCATACTGGCTGAGGAAGTCAAGGGTACGTGGCGTCAGGATAAAGTTGACATTATACCATTTATACTATCAACTACACGAGTCATACCACACAATATACACCAGTACATCAATCCAATACAGCTACAGCCAAACTTATATATACAACTACAGAAATCCGTAATTATTGTTACATGTTCAAATACCCGAAAGTTCCTAAATGCAATATAACATATACCGTACAGTTAAAAGGAAGTCACGCTTGATCAAGGTCGGCGTCACTTTCTACTTTTGACCAGACATAACGTCTGAGATAAGAAAGAAATAATAATAATAATAATAACATGTGTAATAATTATAAACTATAAAGTGGGAGTGAGCCTGAAGGAGGAGCCGAAAATGGAAGCAAAGGGATGGACGGAGATGAGTGCAGTAAGCATAATCATGTAGAAGAGGATGTGATGGCCGATGATGGAATGAGGTTCTAGGAGAAAACCCCAAATTACACTATTACAAACTATCTCGGAAGACAATATTGCTAAAGCAGGCTACTGTTGCGTTTTTACAGTGGAGAACATCAGAAACACAGAGGTTAAGTGTCAAAAACGCATCACATACACTGATTAGACAGACCATTATGACCAGTGAGATACTATCGATGTAAACCCGTTCAGGCGATAGCAGCATCATCTGGCGAGGTATGACTGCTAGACAGACATAAGCACGGTGCGTCTAGTATCAGTGAGTGCGCTGTCCGTGTGTAGAATGGGGATGGGCGCAATCTGAGTTTTACCGAGGACAGCTTGTGACGGGCCACAGGCTCGGCACGAGCATTTCGGAAACTGCACGACTTGTCGGGTGTTCGGGGAGTGCTGTGGTGAGCGTGTACATTTAGCGCTGAAACCAAGGTGAAACCACGTCCAGGCATCATGCGGTTGGGCGGTCACCTCTCATTACAGATGCCAGACGTCGTAGGCTGGGTAGACTGGTGAAACAGGACAGGCGACAAACTGTGGTGGAAGTAACATTACACTTTAATGCTGCGCAGAGTACAAGCGTGTTTGAACACAAAGTGCACCAAATACTCCTAATGATGAGCTCACACAGCCGAGGAGGAGGAGGAGGAGGAGGAGGAGGAGATTACTGCTTAACGTCCCGTCGACAGCGAGGTCATTAGAGACGGAGCACAAGCTCGGATTAGGGAAGGATGGGGAAGGAAATCGGCCGTGCGCTTTCTAAGGAACCATCCCGGCATTTGCCTGAAGTGATCTAGGGAAATCACGGAAAACCTAAATCAGGATGGCCGGACGCGGGATTGAACCGTCGTCCTCCCGAATGCGAGTCCAGTGTGCTAACCACTGCGCCACCTCGCTCGGTACACAGCCGACTATCCATGCATGTGCCAATGTTAATGCCACGACATAGGGAACTACTAACGAAACGGGCACGTGACCTTCGGTACTGGACGCTGTTGCATGGTATGGGTTGATGAATCCCTATATGTTCTTCATCATGCCGATGGGATGGCGCGAATCCGTCGTCTTCCATAGGAACAGCTCTTTGACACCTGTACTGCGGGATGGAGGCAAGCTGGTGGCGGCTCCAATATGCTCTGGGGAACATTCACTTTGGTATCCATGGGTCCAGTGGAGCTCGTGTAAGACATCATGACGGCCAAGGCGTATCGTACATCGGTTGCAGACCACATGCACCTCTTCATGAAGATCATGTTTTCCGACGGCAGTGGCATTTTTCAACGAGATAATGCATCATGTCACAAAGCCAGCATGTGGTGCAGTGGTTCGAGGAGCACGATGACGAGTTCCAATTGATGTGCTGGGCTCCGACCCTCGAAACCTGAACCCAATCGAACACATCTGGGATGTCATTGAACGTGGCGTCAGAGCACATCGACCTCACCGCGGAATGTACGGGAATTAGGTTACGTGTGGGCAGATGTGGTGCCAAGTCCCTCCAGAAACCTATCAAGGCCTCATAGCTTCCATGCCGCGACGCATCGCCACTGTTGTCCGTGCCCAAGGTGGACATACCGGTTATCGGGTAGGTGGTCATAATGTTCTGGCTGATCAGCGTATTTGAAGCACACATATAAAACATTTGACCCCTGACCGGATGCAAATTATCATGTGAAAACTGATGTCAGTATACAGTGAATGTTAACAATAATTTCTTGCTAAGAAAACCGGGCCGGCCGCGGTGGTCTCGCGGTTCTAGGCGCGCAGTCCGGAACCGTGCGACTGCTACGGTCGCAGGTTCGAATCCTGCCTCGGGCATGGATGTGTGTGATGTCCTTAGGTTAGTTAGGTTTAAGTAGTTCTAAGTTCTAGGGGACTGATGACCACATCAGTTGAGTCCCATAGTGCTCAGAGCCATTTGAACCTTTTTTTTTTTTTTTTTTTTGTAAAGTCCCATAGTGCTCAGAGCCATTTGAACCGTTCAAAGAAAACCGGTATTTCCACCAGTGATTTTGATTATTTTGTTAATTAGGGGTACAGTTCTACAGTAGGTTGTGGTGTTCACAGGTAGTGGTTACTTGTGTAGTATTTCAGAGTTATACAGGTCATTGGATGATGTATAGTGACAAGAAGCAATGCATCGTGCGTTACAGCCATTAGCATCAATCAGTAGATTCTGTAGCAAGTGTTTTGTGGTACGTTTAGATTTTTAGCATTGATTTTCATTCTAGTTTAGGTATAGTGAAAGTACTTGACAATTTGTAGTGTTCATGACGTGAGGCCTAAAGCCAATACAAGTATTACATCAAGAAACGACTGTGACAGATTTCCGAAAGTACTGGTTTCTTCTAG
The DNA here is from genome assembly GCF_023897955.1 of Schistocerca gregaria. NCBI lineage: Eukaryota > Metazoa > Arthropoda > Insecta > Orthoptera > Acrididae > Schistocerca > Schistocerca gregaria. Next base: position 332,103,892 of record NC_064923.1, read on the forward strand.
GAAGAATCAGAAAGAGAAACGGTGCCCCAATCTGGCGCACGTCCAAACATTGCCAGTTAGCACAGTAGACAACGGCTGAGAGATTAGTATTGATCAAAGACGAGAGGACACTGGCGATGCCGCAAAATATTCTAAAGCTCTCGCTCTGTACATAACACACCGCCCATCTTAGTTGCACACAGTCACAGCATCGTCTCACACCACCTCCAGCCCTAATGGCGTCAGATCGACCTGACATCCACCTGAAGTCACTCAATGACGATTAGACATCGTAGAGATACCAGTTTTCGGGGTTGTTGATGTCTACATTTCACCCAGTATCCCATACAACCACAGCCTTTTTGAAGTGGTTTAAGACGAGGTGATTTAGAGGGCCAGTCGCGACGCCGCAGAATGCCTGTGTCTGTCAAACCAGGAACATATGTGATCAGTCCTGTGAACACGGCTGCTGTCATCACCAATATGTGACAGAAAAGGAATTACTTCATCACCGAGGATGTTGAAATGAACGCGCTATTCCATGTTATATTTAATGAGAAGTCCAATTTCATGGTATGAAGAATACCCACAAAAACAGAGAATCACTTCTTAACTACACCGTTCACACACGACACATTGAACACCTCATTGGGCCGTCGGTGCACTGGATGCCTTGCGTCATTTGAAAGGAGGAAAAATGGCGACTTGTCGTACCACTTTATACGCCTCGACTCAGCTGCTCTGCCCTTTCTGTGTTGTTTGGCCCACTAACGACGTACACCTTTATCCGTTGCTGTTAGCAATGGACTTTTGCGAGGTACTTTACTCCGTATATCAATGCTGCAGACCTCTTCGCAACGTTCATGCGGGAAAAAGTTGATATGGCCGTGCATTCATTGACAACAGCAACTGCTGACGTATTTGACGTCCGTTGTCATTGGCAAGACGTGAAACACATCTCCGGTGCCTGTCGATTAAGATCTCGTAGGACCACTCTTCTTACGCCATCATACATAGCTGTACACCAATCCTTGCAGACACACTGAGCAGTCTGCAGTGATACATCAGAAAATCGGATAACATCTCTGATAGAGTGGTCATGGGCACGTCCAATTACCATCACTCTGTAACGCCTCTACGTCGATCTGTCGCACTGCTCTGATTCTACGAAATCGACCTACACATAGCAACCAGTTCACTAACCTGACTACCGTTAGCGGTAAAGGTTCACATGACCGACTGTTAACAGACCTGCTCTGCATACCGTGCTTTAAAGCGACCACTGTCATCTTTTAAAAAGGTTAGGAACATTCTGTACGGTGAGATTATTTATGGGCAATCGTAAGAAATGATATGGAATAGGATGAACACGTAAAATCAGAATTGGGAAAGACGAACTGGTGGCTCTGATTAAAAGGGCACTGGGAAAGAAAAATGTAATCTTGTCTCTAAGGGAAATTGCAAACAGGACGATAATTATACAGAATTCTAGATATTCTTCCGTTATTTCGAGTCCGTATCGGATAGGCATGACAATAGAAACAGAATTATTTCGTAGACACACTACTTTGGTCATAACAGCATGCGGTAACTCATACAAAAGTGTAAAAGAAATACTCGGCAAAGTTAGATGGTTATTTTTGGATGAAATACGAAGTTTCTCTCATACATATTGTTTAACAATTAATAAAATGTTCCGGGTTATTATACCGTGGTCGAAAGGATTTCACTTCAAAATCCGACATTTCGTCCCCATCTGCGGAGGACATTTTCAGCGAGGATCGTAGCTTGACGGATACAGCAAGGAAAGTCTGAGAACCGGAGCTCCTTGATGCAGAATTAAAAGATGTCACCATTGCATTGCTTCAAAAATAGCTCTGAGCACTATGCGACTTAACTTCTGAGGTCATTAGTCGCCTAGAGGTTAGAAATAATTAAACGTAACTAACATAAGGACATCACACACATCCATGCGCGAGGCAGGATTCGAACCTGCGACCGTAGCGTGTACCACGAAAGACTAAACAGAGGAGCAATAGAGACTGTGAAACACCGCAGGAATTTCAATAGGAAGGAGGAGGGCGTGAACTTGAATGAAATTTGGATTCAGGTGCTGAAGAAGACGTGTACTAGTCCTCTACCATCGGATGATACAAACAGTGGTCGATGGCAGTCGTGTCAGTTGCGCTCGCGTATTTAAAACATGTAACGTCACGACACTGCGCGGAATCTCAAGGAAGTGGAATTTTTGCTGTAGTCAGCAGCGAGCCAGAGTGTGAATCGGATCGCCGGTGATAATGTCCTCCGCAGATGGGGACGAAACGTGAGGTTCTAAAGTGAAATCCCTTCGACCACGGCATAATAGCCCGGAATATTTTATTAACTGTGGCAATTCCGGCAGTGAATGTTTAAATTTTACATACGTTGTTTAAATTTAAAGAAACTGCGTTACAGGAAGACCGTGCGACCATTAAGCTGCCACAACTGTCCCACAACTGCCCCATAGGGATAGTGAGAAAGAGATAAAAAGATTTTGGGCGCGTACGGAGGAATGTTGACAATCATTTCTACCCCGCTCAATGCGCAAATGGAATACGACAACAGATCGTCAACACGAGTACAAAGCACCATCCACCAGACAATTTAGTGAGGCTTGCGGAGTACTTATGCAGCTGTTTCCAGGAAGAAGTAGCTTTTTGTTGTTTCCCATGTGTGGACTTCTAAGTATCTTGTGTCCATGGGTACAAACCGACTTATTACATTCCTCAATGTCAGTACTAATGGAAACTATTTTTCCATTAATGACACCGATTTTTTAACTATCACTAATGAAATTCCCACATCCAAATCAAAATAACATACTTACGCAATATACTTTCCGGACCGTGTTTACTTCAATTAAAACACCCAGGAAGTTTCAAATTTTTCTTCACCGCTTTCATGCGCCCTTCTATTCATTTTTTAGACTTTTTCACCTCTGAGTCTGACACATTATGTTGGTAAGTGTGTTCGAATGACGTTATCCGCTACATCCATAGCCGGTGCTCACTTCATCTGGTTTCAGTAAATAGGTGTCAGTTCGGGGCTCAGGTGTAACGTGAATTCATAATTATTCTGCTGCCAATATAGTTAGTAATGTTCAGAGACTTCAGGTCGCTCATTAATAAGCTAAACGAAAGGACCAGACTTTTCTCAGGGGGAAAAATTGCAACTCCGGTGTTGTGACATTACATGTCACCAAGTTGTGCAACACTTATATAACTGTTTTATTACTGTTACCGCAATTTAGTTTCATTTCTGTAGTCAGGGTGGACTGGAAATATTTCTGTTCAGCACAACAGTTTTCCCATTTTTGTGTCATATGTGGGATACATAGGGAAAGGGTTAGCACCACACATACATGCAAGTGAACACAAACCAAGAAGTTAGTTGTTTCCAAAATTAGGACAGACCGTCTTTGACGTCAGGTTCAGTGAATACTTACTTCTAAATGAGGTAGTGGGAGCTTTCGTGGGAGACTTCATCATAGATGCTCATGTCAGTTAGGTACAACTAGTCATTAATGAGCTTGCACTGTGACTGAACAAGATGACTAGAATCAGAAGATATTTCGGAAGTTACTCTACGTCTTCTACATCAGGTGTTGTGGAAGTTATGTAGAACTGCCTGTATGCTTTAGGACTAGGATGCATGCGAGTAGTCATTGCACTAGACACACGTCGACTGGTATATCTATTATTCAGAGGTGAATCTCACAGCAGTATTATTTCTTCACGAGGACACCTACCTACTAAATAAGTAACTGGATGATGTGACCGAAATCATAAAAATGTTGTTGCTGACAAAATGAATAAGAAGTTTTGGTCTGCAAGTATGTGGCCGAAAACGCACAAGTACAAGTAGCCTGATAACTGAAATTTTTAATTTCAGTTCATTATCATATTTCGAGTTATTCAGGAGTATAGAACGAATTTTCATTCTACAACGGAATATGCGCTACTTTCAAACTTCCTGACAGATGAAAACTGTGTGTCGGACCGGGAGTGGAACCCAGGACCTTTGCATTTCTCGGCACAGTGCTGTACCGGCCGACAAGACCTGCCATCACAGTTTCACTTTCGCAAGTGCCTCCCAACTTTCTTTCCAGCTTTGGTGTGTAAGAGACAGGTTCTGACGGCAATGAAGTAGGAATAGGTAAAACTGAATAACCGCTTTTGCAGTATTTGTTTGGTCTCGGTCATAACGACTTTTTTTATTTGTTTCTAATAACCCATTCAAAAGACCGGTATATCGATTTGCGTGCAATTTTTTTTCTACATAAAATATTTTTGAAAACGAGTAACGTTTGTTCGTAAAATTTCTGTTGCTTCGGAACATTGGGTTGTTGCAGCAAATGAGAGAAATGCTCAGATCTATTTTAACAGCACGAAGACAAGCAATAGAAACTCTCCCCGCATGCGGACGGTCATTATATTGCAAGATTGTAAGCCAAAGATAGCTAACCACGAAGAGAAACAAAACGGAGCGTAGAATGTCGGTGACGTATGTAAGTAGGCAGTTTAGGTTTTCTTATTGGTAACGCCACATAGCGCTCTGTATGAAAAATCACTGGCTGTGCTGTGCGCAGTCTGTGGCTAGTTTGGAATGTTGTCTGCCATTGTAGTGTTGGGCAGATGGATGCGTAGCGTTGCGCAGTTGGAGGTGAGCCGCCAGCAGTGGTGGATGTGGGGAGAGAGATGGCGGAGTTTTGCCGGCCGCGGTGGTCTCGCGGTTCTAGGCGCGCAGTCCGGAACCGTGAGACTGCTACGGTCGCAGGTTCGAATCCTGCCTCGGGCATGGATGTGTGTGATGTCCTTAGGTTAGTTAGGTTTAAGTAGTTCTAAGTTCTAAGGGACTAATGACCACAGTAGTTGAGTCCCGTAGTGCTCAGAGCCATTTGAACCATTTTTTTGGCGGAGTTTTGAAATTTGTAAGACGGGATGCCATGAACTGCTATATACATTACGACTTTTGAACATTATTGAGGTAAATACATCGTTTGTTCTCTTTCAAAATCTTTCATTTGCTAACTATGCTTGTCAGTAGTTAGTGCCTTCAGTAGTTCGAATCTTTTATTTAGCTGGCAGTAGTGGCGCTCGCTGTATTGCAGTAGCTTGAGTAACGAAGATTTTTGTGAGGTAAGTGATTTGTGATAGGTATAATTTAATGTTAGTCAGGGCCATTCTTTTGTAGGGATTATTGAAAGTCAGATTGCGTTGCGCTAAAAATATTGTGTGTCAGTTTAAGCACAGTCTTGTATAATTGTTCTAAGGGGACGTTTCACGTACAACTGCGCTGTAATGGTCCCACGGATGGCAACTAAAGGGGTCTTGCCATGAAAAGAAATTATACGGCAGACCACCACTCCTGGGTGCAATGAAATTCCAGGCCGAGTTTGCCCGACACCCCTGCAAACGGTCATTTTTGGTATACCGAAGTCAATGATAAACGAGGCAAGGGGCGCTGTGAGCTCAGCCACCTTTCTGTGAGCCGCCTACTAATGGTTCTTGTGATCACTGAAGCACCAGTTGCACGGCGGATCGACGATCGCGATGATTTCGGAGCTCTGAGTATCTCTCTGACTCTTACTCGATCCCCAAGTTCTGTCGTCTCTTTATGTTCAAAAAATGGCTCTGAGCATTATGGGACTTAACTTCTGAGGTCATGAGTCCCCTAGAACTTAGAACTACTTAAACCTAACTAACCTAAGGACATCACACATACATGCCCGAGGCAGGATTTGAACCTGCGACCGTAGCGGTCTCGCGGTTCTAGACTGTAGCGGCTAGAACCGCTTGGCCACCCCGGCCGGCATGTCTATATGTCGACCGCTTCCTAGTTAACGCTGTGTTCGACCATGGTTCACCCAATCCTGCCAGAATCATTGAACAGTGCCATCTCTCTATTCAAATGTTGAGTGATTCGCCGATCAATCCAACCGGAGTCTCTGAGCCCGACTGGCCGTTCACGCACCTGTGTTCGAGGTATATTTCCTGCCAAACTGAGAATACGGAATGAAATTCACAAAGAAGTTATGCCGTGGTATCAACATGTCCCAAATTTACTATCCTTGCCAAGTGCGCGGTGAAATTGTGCTGCAGCGTCACATAATCATCCACAGTCCACGAAAGTTTACAATTTTGGATTTTCCGTCTATACCTGTATGGAAATAAATTTGTGACTAACTTGCATAACTCCTTCGTGGTGCGTCGTGTTTTTTTTTTTCCTTTTTCCTTTACGAGTGTATTTATGGAGCAGCTAATGGCGGGAAAAAATGGGATCGCACGCCAAGGGTTCTGTTCTACTGCCTGTATCTACGTAATATGACATTATGCTTGCAGCCCTTGGAAACAGAGAACTTCACACTAAAAACAGAGCGTATGATCCTCATTTACAACATAATTACTGAGAAGAGTTTCAAAAAATTACAGTGAATCAGAGAATACTGGTGACTTTTGTAGTACTCAACCTCTCATTAACTTTCAACAAAAACAGCAAAGAGTGGACAAACTAAGTTTTCTTTTGCTTACCTACTGTATTTGTTATTCTGATTCTACGTATTTTGAAGTATATACTGCAAAAGATTTGGCGAGTCTTAGAATTTATCAATCTTCGTTCTATGTTTACTTTTATTACTGAAAATAACAGCAATAAAAACCGGTTATTTTAAGCAATTTTAACAAATAGGTTAAACTGGAGATGAAAAAAAGACGCTGTAACCGAAAACCGATTGTTTCAGCGTTCACCGCCATTACTACAGTGAAGCCGTGAGTTTCAAATCAACGCACACGCCGCAGTAGAGTGTAAATGCTATGATTGAGGCACACCACTTGCCCGCGGGAGACAAAGGTACCGATTTCGAGTGCCTGCTCGAGAATCAGCTTTAATCTACCACTAACCGGCTACTCTGTAAACTAGCAAAAAATTTCATTTTTTTTCTATTTTCGAGACACTAGAGTGGCATGACTCTATTGCCTTTGCATATAGCACTAGTTCTACGAAAACTTACTACAAAGCGGGCAGCCTCACTCCCAGAATTTCGAGGGCCAATTTTTTGAAGTTAGCCAAGCAACACTATACTCGTAAAACATACCTCTCTTGTAACGACCACCACGCTACAATTAAAAAAAATTTATGCTGCTACAGATGAATATCGACAGTTTTTGTGTAAACGTACCATTCTAGAGTAAAACAGCAAGGTTTATGGGGTGCAGGGGGGGGGGGGGGGGGAGCGGAGGGGAGAGGTGGAGTGATACTTGTACCAATGTACTCTTTGCCAAAAGAACTTGCAGGTGGGCGAAAATCGTGTGTGCAGTGTTGAGATCACTTGGACCTGCAGCTGTTTTTCCTATAAGGGAGACAAATCAAACCACCGTGGACCACTCACTAGCTTCCAAGTCCCTTGCTGTGATTCTACAGTCTAGTTACGTAGCTGACTACAAATAACAAAGATGACACGGATTCAGAGTATTTTATAAGATATTGCACAGTGTACTGTATTTTTTAGTACAAGGTGTGCTAAATTAAACTGGTCAGGATAGTATTTTACGCACACTAATACAGACAAAAAAAACTGAACATCAACCGCACCCGGGGTAGATGATGTATGTTGGGTTAATATCTGAACGTCTATGTAATACACTGGTGTGCGAAACTGGCGACAGAAGTAAAGTTTCACATGACGTGTCACTGCCGAGTAACATACCACGATGGAACGTGGACCATACAAGAAAGAACATAAAAGGTAACCGAAAGAAATAAGTAACGAGAAGAGCAGAAATAACACTTCTTTTCAAGACAATAGTTACACTGAAGTCTCCGCGATTTGTGTTTGTCTCCTGGACAGGATTGCCTGTTACGCCCAACGTAAGTCTCACCAAGCACATGTGGGATGCGTTGGAGAGGTGTATTGCACCACTTTCATAAACACTATCGACTGTCCGAAAATGATCAAGGACGCTGGTGGAGGAACGAAACGTCCACCACAATCAGACCTTAGCAACCTTGTGACCAGCACAGCAGCACGCTGCACGACATGCATTTCCGTCCGTGGTGACCAGCCTTTGGTCCAGTGAATTATGATTAATCGCGGTGAGTCCAGTGTAAATACTGTCTTCGAATAAAGGCGTCATTTCAGTTCGTCTCATTACATATTCCTTTTACCTTTAGTACCGTACTGTAGCAGTTCTTTCTGTGCATGGTCCAACTTTCACCGAGCTACGTTACTTGGCAGTCACACATCATGCTTAAGGTACCTTTATCCTTAAGGTCTGCACAGCAGGTGGGCGTGTGCGTTGAACCGTAGATATAGGCGGGTCTACTTCCGTTTCAATGCTGTGTCGTCGAGCCAACGCGGAGGCCGAGCGTGAACGGTCTGTTTGTGATGTGCAGGCGGAATGTCGGTCATATCAAGCTGTGTGTTCCAGCACTCTCTCGATCTACATCTACATCTACATGACTACTCTGCAATTCACATTTAAGTGCTTGGCAGAGGGTTCATCGAACCACAATCATACTATATCTCTACTATTCCACTCCCGAACAGCGAGCGGCAAAAACGAACACCTAAACCTTTCTGTTCGAGCTCTGACTTCTCTTATTTTATTTTGATGATCATTCCTACCTATGTAGGTTGGGCTCAACAAAATATTTTCGCATTCGGAAGAGAAAGTTGGTGACTGAAATTTCGTAAAAAGGTCTCGCCGCGACGAAAAACGTCTATGCTGTAATGACTTCCATCCCAACTCGTGTATCATATCTGCCACACTCTCTCCCCTATAACGCGATAATACAAAACGAGCTGCCCTTCTTTGCACCCTCTCCATGTCCTCCGTCAATCCTACCTGGTAAGGATCCCACACTACGCAGCAATATTCTAACAGAGGACGAACGAGTGTAGTGTAAGCTGTCTCTTTAGTGGACTTGTTGCATCTTCTAAGTGTCCTGCCAATGAAACGCAACCTTTGGCTCGCCTTCCCGACAATATTATCTATGTGGTCCTTCCAACTGAAGTTGTTCGTAATTTTAACACCCAGGTACTTAGTTGAATTGACAGCCTTGAGAATTGTACTATTTATCGAGTAATCGAATTCCAACGGATTTCTTTTGGAACTCATGTGGATCATCTCACACTTTTCGTTATTTAGCGTCAACTGCCACCTGACACGCCATACAGCAATCTTTTCTAAATCGCTTTGCAGCTGATACTGGTCTTCGGATGACCTTACTAGACGGTAAATTACAGCATCATCTGCGAACAGTCTAAGAGAACTGTTCAGATTGTCACCCAGGTCATTTATATAGATCAGGAACAGTAGAGGTCCCAGGACGCTTCCCTGGGGAACACCTGATATCACTTCAGTTTTACTCGATGATTTGCTGTCTATTACTACGAACTGCGACCTTCGTGACAGGAAATCACGAATCCAGTCGCACAACTGAGACGATACCCCATAGCTCCGCAGCTTGATTAGAAGTCGCTTGTGAGGAACGGTGAGATCCTCTTCCATCCACTGTTCCCTCACACGCACCATTATCGCAAAAACATACCACGCACGAGCCGAAAAGTCATGTTGTCACAAACCCTTTTCGGGAGGCCGATTGTTCTAATTGGTGGCTGACCGAGAAGGCGCCCTGTCTAACCAAGAAGGCACTCACTCTGTGATATTATTTCTTTTGACGAGGCCAGTTAACGCGCGTTTTCACGCTTACGCTTCGTTTAACACCCTCCATTAACTGCGATTTCGCATATAATTACCCTTGTCACTCACAGTTGAGAAGAGGTTGCGGGATCTCCTGCTTACTTAGTGTAAATACACTAGATTTTCCTCTCGATTTGTGATGTTGCATTTGGCACACATCCAGATGATAGCTGATAGTACCAACAAATCAAATCATAGACATTCGTAAACGATGTGTTCCTCCTATGTATGATGGAATTGAGAGTGGTATACAGTAATTGGATTATATTAACAATTTTTAAGTTACCTTTTACTGTGAAAGGAATGTGGCACGACCTTATTCCTGTTTGTGTTCAGATGCTTATTTATTCACCCCTCACGGAAGTGACTATGATCGTTTGTACGTAAATCTCTTACACAGTACTCCTTTTATTTTTCTGAGGCCTCACTGCCTAGAATTTGTGCACATTACCAAGAAGGAAGCAGTTGCCGTAGTGCTAGTAACGGTGGAAGCAAATATGTACTGTGCTAACCCACTTACTTCACAGTCTCAACGTATTATATTTTTCTTAAGGGGTAGACCAGAGTGACGCTCAGTTTTGGATCCGATATTGATGATTTTTTTCAATAAAATACCAAACAAATTACAAAACTGAGTGTAGACCTTCATTGCACGCCCTTAAGATTGTATTATGTATTTTTTATTATAAAACTAAGAGGACACTACACTACATCTACGAAAGGCCTTCGCTGAATGCGAAGGCGGTTCGTGGAAGATCTGAACGCCACAATTTTGAGCCTACAAAAATATTTGGGAAACTTCTTTGGAACTTATGATACCGTCTAACATAGTATACAGTGATATTTAAAGCAAATGTTCTTTAACAAAATGGCGGCACTCTGAAACAGAAGTCAAGTGTTTCGACAAACATGTTATAAAAACACCCACCAAAAATCTAAAATAAAATATATTGCAAAAATTATATGTACCAGTGTAGTGAAAACGCCGACTCACGACATACATAAAGCTACAATGTAACTGCATACGTATTTCGTGAGTTATAGCTCACGACAACTTGAAAAATTTCATTTTGAAAAAACAAGCCTTTAAAGTTTCAACTTGAATTTCTTTTTTTTTTATTGAAACTAAACAAACATTTAATAGCACCGTACAGTTGGCCTTTTCTCGCAGATTTCGAAACACTATCATTCTGACTAAATTGTTTCCACTTACCAAACGAAGTGGTTTTTGCACGATGAGGATTACTTTTCCAAAGTTTTCTTTCCCTTTAAATACGTTAGTTTGTCACTGCCAAGCACTTACGGTTTAGTTCACATTAATGAGAAGCGCAACAAGTTAAGCAGGTGCGAGAGAAGCCCATGCTTTCTGACTGTTTACTATAAACGAATCATGTAACGAAGAGAAATGTTGTTGAGAATGGTATTTTGGTTGAGACCAACGCCCTTTGTGGCACCACCCGAAACTAACAGGACACGTAATCCGACAGTATTACACTGCATTCGAGCGCTCGCATGCAGCCGGCCGTTGTAGCCGAGCGGTTGTAAGCGCTTCAGTCTGGAACCTCGCGACCGCTACGGTCTCAGGTTCGAATCCTGCCTCGAACATGGGTGTGTGTGATGTCCTTAGCTTAGTTAGTTTAAGTAGTTCTAAGTTCTATGGTATTGATAACCTCAGATGTTAAGTCCCATAGTGTTCAGAGCCATTTTGCTCGCTTGCGCCACTCTCCATGGAAGAAATTGCGATTTTAACATACTGTATCATTTATGACACCCTCTCTATATGAATAAATCTTAAAAATAGACTCTCTAAGGAACATTTTAGATAATAAAAACATTAAGCTAGTAAAATTTCTACTCTGGTCTACTATAGCGAACCGTTCTATCAGGGTCTATTAATGGAAATACAATCTAAGACTACTGTGCAATGATATTATTCAGAAATACGAAGATGCCTACTTAGTCAAAATCCCTAGCCGCACAAAATCCTTCCTTGGACTCATATCTCTTTTCACGTTACTATTTTGTCCGTTTCATTAGCATCTGCGCATATTAATAGCTCGGACGCCGGTATCAAAACTCCGCAGAATATTGTCATCATCTTGGCCAATTCCCTAATTTTGAAACTCATGGAGATAAACTTTATAGCAATGGCTAAAAACAATTATGAAATAATTCTTTCATCCAGTTTATTTGAAGGTGGTGCTATTGCTCTAAGTACAAAATGTGTGTGAATTCCTAAGGAACCAAACCGCTGCGGTCATCGGTACCTCGACTTACACACTACTTAAAGTAAATAATGCTAAGAACAACACACACACCCATGCGCGAAGGAGGACTCGAACCTCCGGCGGGAGAGACTGGGCAATCCGTGACGTGGCGCCTGAAACCACGCACCCACTCCGCACGACGGTATAAGTACACCTCGGTTTTCGGGAGCGCAGCTCCTCTAACATTAAGCCAGTATCCGCTCTAGATTCTACGTACACATGAACAAATTACTCTGCCACCACGCCTTTCAAGTAATCGCCGTCGTCAAGTGCTAATTATGGAGCCTTGCACGTGCACTACGGAAACATCCTTTCGCCGACACGAACGAAGGCTGCTGTAGCTTTCACTTCGACGAGTAATTTAAATTTTTTTTCCCCTTCTGGTGTTTCTCTGCGAGCTCCGAACTCGCAAATTCCCGTCTGGTGCGTTTCATAACGCTGCTGATGACTGAGCAGTCCTTATGCAACCGTGAACTCATATCTCCAGATCCGCGAATCAACTGTAGCGTCACCACATACCAAATTACCGTACTTCAGCATGAGCAAGTCGTGTTTCTCTGTTGAGTTTCCTACCACCACGCAATTCCTAATGCAATGCCAGAGTGAGATAAGACCATTTGTAAATTTATCTTACTTTTCTGTGTTTTTTTCTGATATTGACAGTTCTTCGCCGGACCATCTGTGTGCCTATCTTCTGCCCGCACCTCTTAACGTCGAGATCGTTCGCTAACGACAGAAGAAGATGAGGTAGATGCTGATACGATCTGTTGCCCTGTTTACCGGCTCTTAATCTGATACAACGTTCAGTTTCGGTTCCACATTAATACAGCTAAAAAGGTGTATAAAAAGTTACGCAATTTACAGACTTATGATACAGTTGGCTTTTGTCAATTATAATGACGACAGGAAACGTATGCGACGACTGAAATAATAATTGCCAAATGCGGGATAGTTGACTTCTCACCGGCTCTGCAACCTTTAAAGTACATAGCACTAGAAATTACAAAAAGGTTTCCGGCTGCACACTAAGGCAATGATCTCATTCTTCTGGACCACATTTTGCCTACTCACGAGATCGCTGGTTCCAAGTTTTTCAACAACCGAATATGAGCAGGAATGAGAGGAAAGGATTAAAAAGTACGAACAAAAGCGAACGAAAACTGTTTTTCATGCACGAAAATAAATGAAAAATAAAAGAAGTTTTTTGTGCAACGAAATAATTACATCAAAACTAAAAGAAATCTTTTTGCAGAGTGAAATGTTTGTTAAACGACAGATAACTACACTTCACATGCTATAGTGGCCGTAATAGCGAAATTCCTAAACAAAGTATGCTGATAATACACGTTGTGATATGATTCTCACGGATTAACTAGTATTATCATTCAAATATCATAAGCGAGAGCTAGGTGGGTTTATGTTACCCGTTACTCTAGAGTAAAAGCCCTTTGGTTGTCTATCACACATTTTCGCATATTCTTATGTCATTCTCTTCCAACAAAAACATTTAGTCTGGAATTTCCTACTGCTTTTATACCAACTACTTTACTTAAATTTAGTCTCTCACTTGTCATCTTATGGTCGAAATTTTACCTTTGGTATCCTTCCTGCAAACTCAGTGTGGAAAAGAGTTTTTACAAACAAGCCGCATCGAACCCATAATGCAAGAGTCCTGCGCCACTCGGTTGGAGACACTAGTTCGGAAGTCTATTGAAGTAATTCAACGATCGTAATTGAAACACGACATGACAGTTTAATTAATACGAATACCGTCAGAGTTGTGCATATCAAATACTTTATTTCACTTCTATTTTGGTAATTGTACGTTACATTTTATTTCTCTTTTTTTATTATCTCTATCCTAGGAACCATGTTTAATTTACCGTCAGAGTTGTGCCTACATCAAATATTCTGTTTCACATTTATTTTGGAAATTCTACGCTACGTTTTGTTTCTCCATGTTTTTAATGTTTTTATCATATGAACAAAGTTTAATTAACATGTTAGCCGTGCGGGACTAGCCGAGCGGTCTATGACGCTGCAGTCATGGACTGTGCAGCTGGTCCCGGCGGAGGTTCGAGTCCTCCCTCGGGAAAGGGTGTGTGTGTTTGTCCTTAGGATAATTTAGGTTAAGTAGTGTGTAGGGACTGATTACCTTAGCAGTTAAGTCCCATATTATTTCACACTCATTTGAACAGTTTGAAGAATTAACATCTTATAAACATTATTTGCATGTGTACAGAAACTTCACTCTACGGCGAATACCATAGTATCTTGAGAGCTTTGCACATATTCTGGATGCGAAATAATTTGGGTCAAGGTAAGTCTTTTAAGGTTGAACGAACACGGTCGTCGAATGCTTTTATAGTATCTGTTTCAGGAGTAGTAATAGCGGAACATTTGAGAGGAAAGGCGGAGAGTATTTCCCACAACTTTCCTGGTCGTGTTATTGTATCAAGTTGGGATTTCAACTTACTATCGGTAGACAGGGGGAAATAAAGTGATTAAGGCTGGTACTGTGGGCAGGGAATCGTATTGAGATGTTCTAAGTGCTTTATTCGAAAATTACGTTCAGCAGGTAATGATAGAACTGACCAATTTAACTACAACGTTCTATCTCCTGGTGACCAACAGGACCGAACTGTATAATCACCATGTATGTATTGTCAATGACAAATAATTGCAGCCGGCACTTGTGGGCAAGCGGTTCTAGGCGCTTGAGTCTGGAACCGCGCGACCGCTACGGTTCTAGGGGACTGGTGACCTCTGATGTTAAGTCCCATAGTGCTCAGACCATTTGAACCACTTTGTTCTACACCGTGTAAAACAGAGAACAGTGATCCTGAGGCAGCTACAATACCACTGAATACGGCTGTAAATATGAATATACGACGGCGTGCTGAAAAGTAGTGCCTCCGAATTTTTGATGAACCAGAACCATAGTCTGTTTATGTTTAGAAGTGATAAATAAATATATTGCCCAAAATGTATTATTTAATTTAATTCTTCGTCCTAATAAGGAGATATCAGCAAAAATCTAGAAAAGGCCGTGAATCTGAAACTCTAGAGTAGGCAACGAGGGGAATTTTGAAAGGTCAGTGCAGCCATAAAAATCACTGACTTCTTCTATACTACTGTCCACCAAAATCGCAACACCATGTAGGCGACACTCAGCGAAAGTCTAATTTTATGTAGTTTTAGCTGAGGTTGAAAACACCGCTTCAGTTGTAAATCACTTTATTTTCACACGAGCAGTTTCGGACTGTTATAAGCCCATCCTCAGGTGTCGTAACAGCTACGACACCTGAGGATGGGCTTACAACAGTCCGAAACTGCTCGTGTGGAAATAAAGTGATTTACAACTGAAGCGGTATTTTCAGCATGTGCTATAACGTTCAGCTGCAGATGTTCTTCCAACAGGATTGTTATATAGTTTTACCTCACTGTGCAGTCACATTAATGTGACCACCTGCCATAACCCTGAATACCACATTATGGCTCACGGACCGCTGTGAAACATCCAGGAAGAGAGTTAATGAGCGCTAGAAGGTACAGACAGGGGTGTAGAGCCAGGCTGACTCTAATGCCGAGGCCAGCTACATTGCTCGACTGAGGCTCCATGGCGGGAACAGCCCTATCGATGTTGTCTCACAAATTCTCTTCAAGGTTTAAATTCGAGGGTTCTGGCGGGCACAGAAATACATTAAACTGCTCCTGATGCTGCACGAACCACGAACGTACACCGCGAGCTTTGCATTGTCGTGCTGGTAGATGACATCATGCCGAGAAACAAAACTGCATGGACAGGTGGAATAGATCCCTAAGGATACATGCTTTCTTGTGTTGATCCACTGTGCCTTACGGGATGACGCAAACATTCCTCACACTTAATGCTCCTCCTCCGACGTTTCACGCTGTGCACGCCAACAGCCACCTCTCCGATGGAGCATAAAACGTGATTCATCTGAAAAGTGTATCTATTGACTTTTAGTGGACTTCCAGTTGCGGTAGAAGAGTGTAAATTCCAGCCTTGGTTGCCCAAGGCTTCTGCTACAGAAACCCGTACATAAACTTACCAGTTTCGGAAATGCTCCCATCGCTGGACTGAAATCGAATGATCGTGCTCCTCTGGGAGTCAGATAAATCGCCTCGCTTCCGCTTTACAAGACTGCACTGTTTTCGGCGTGCCCCCGACGTGCTTTATATCCCCTCCATTGCTAGAGCTGCCACCTGACTTCCGTGAGTGGTTATTACCCGTTGGTTCCGAAGATAGGCGGTGGTCACACTAATGTGACTGGACCGAGTATATGCTTCAATACAGAGTTGGTAAGCGTTTCAGTGTAGCTACACAAAGCCATACACGTTCTGTGTATACAGGATGTTACAAAAAGGTACGGCCAAACTTTCAGGAAACATTCCTCACACACAAAGAAAGAAAATATGTTATGTGGACACGTGTCCGGAAACGCTTACTTTCCATGTTAGAGTTCATTTTATTACTTATCCTCAAATCACATTAATCTTGGAATGGAAACACACACAACAGAACGTACCAGCGAGACTTCAAACACTTTGTTACAGGAAATATTCAAAATGTCCTCCGTTAGCGAGGATACATGCATCCACACTGTCGCATGGAATCCCTGATGCGCTGATGCAGCCCTGGAGAATGGCGTATTGTATCACAGCCGTCCACAATACGAGCACGAACAGTCTCTACATTTGGTACCGAGGTTGCGTAGACAAGAGCTTTCAAATGCCCCCATAAATGAAAGTCAAGAGGGTTGGGGGCAGGAGAGCGTGGAGGCCATGGAATTGGTCCGCCTCTACCAATCCATCGGTCACCGAATCTGTTGTTGAGAAGCGTACGAACACTTAAACTGAAATGTCCAGGAGCTCCATCGTGCATGAACCACATGTTGTGTCGTACTTGTAAAGGGACATGTTCTAGCAGCACAGGTAGAGTATCTTGTATGAAATCATGATAACGTGCTCCATTGAGCGAAACTAAAATGACCTCTAACATGGAAATTAAGCGTTTCCGGACACTTGTCCACATAACATCTTTTCTTTATTTGTGTGTGAGGAATGTTTCCTGAAAGTCTGGCCGTACATTTTTGTAACACCCTGTATAAGGAAGATTATGCAGGAAGTTTGTCGTTAAGAAATCCTATTACAATGTCGGGTGTTTATGTTTCCTATAAGAAGGAGAAACGTGGCCAACCACGTGTCTGAATCAGACACCGGCGGATCGTGGCCTCTAATGCCTGTCTTTACACAATATTGTTGCTCACGTTGATCAGGAGGGCCACACTCAATACCATGCAGGATTCTAATGGATTCACGGGGAGTGGCGCCTGAGGGGAAAGTCATATTGCTCGTTTGCATTTATCAAATACGTTAAGTAAATTGAGTTAAGAATTTGCTTGTTTGCGGGGAGAAAAGTTTCCACTAGGACAATGTGACTACATGTGGAGTACTATTTACATCCAGTACATGTTCAAATGTCTTATGGGACTCAATTTCTAAGATCATCAGTCCCTAAGCTTACACACTACTTAACCTAAATTATCGTAACGACAAACACACACACCCATGGCCGAGGGACGACTCGAAACTCCGCCGGGACCAGCCGCACAGTCCACGACTGCAGCGCCTAAGACCGCTCAGTTAATCCCGCACGGCACTTCCAGTACTGTGAAAACTACAGTGCCTTACCTTGTTGCAGCTGTAGACAGAAATTTCTGACAATCTGTGGAGGCTCTGAAGTGAATGAACTATACCACATTGAATTCATCGTTGCCATACGAGCCCAACACCTGGTATGGCTCCAGTTGTGTGCACAACAGAATCAGGTCTCGTTTGCATAGCCGCTAATTTGGACAGCAGAGGCTACATTTCCAACACGTTAAGAGTGATGGCTGTGCCCCATCATTGCAGTATCCAACAAATTATCTTCCAACAAAATAACACAAGACCACATATTGCTCATACTGTGCTCATATCTAGATACAGAGGGTGGTTCGCAGTTGCCTCGACCAAAATATTCTCTAGATCTCTCGAGCACTGAGGATATCTGCTCAAGGATTGCCTTGAGACTGCCATAACACCACTCAGCAGCCGCTATCATTGATGAAATTTTACGCACAGTTGAATTATCATGCAATGACGTACCCATAACTGTCATTTTCTCTCAGCAGGACTCGGTGCCGAGTCGGGTTGGAGCCACAGTTGCCGCCAGAGGTGAGTTTTTGCTAGTATACCTTTAGAGTCATATATCCTCTGCCATAGGTTTTGCTTTGCAACAATTTATCGTACTTAACGCTGAGTGCATCTGAGTACATGAAGCACTTCGTAGACAACAAATCAATAATTATTTTTAAATTTTACCAACACAGATACTGTCAGTCCAAAGAACCACTACGAGTGCTTCAAAATGCTTTAACATTAAGTGCTCAGCACTGTGAAATGTTGTGTTCTATCTTCTTCACTATGATTAATTTGTTTTTATGTTGTAATACAAATGCAGGGCATATGAAGACAACGAATTCAGAGATTAATGAGACTTTCGTACTCGCTTTGGTGGACAGCTTTCAGTTCCTATCACGCGGTTGTTATATGAACCTTCTTTTCGAAACAGTAGCGAGCGTCACGCACTGTCTCACACTGGAATTGCAGGAGAGGGAAAGATCAACAATTTGTTCGAAAGAGATTTAAAATAATTGCACCCTCTTGATGGGCCAACGTTAAAAAGAGCTACAGTTACACATAACATAATGGAAGAAAAGTACTCAACAGCAATGGTCGGAAGAGTTGATGCCAATATACACCTGGATCAGTACACGAAAATTATCAGCTGTACCGTCGACCCACAGCACAGTTAATACAGTGGTAAGGGACGTTAGTCTGCGTGGAAGCTCTTACCACACAAAACCGTAGACAACCCACAAATATTGACCTGAATCAAACCAGAAGAAACAGACTGGATGAACGACAAGGTAGGTATTTGGCACCAAACGTAAGTTCTATTAAACATGTTACATTGTTCCTGTATTACTATAACGAGTAGCACATATCGTACTACCAGAATGAAGTGAAGATGTACTGTTTTATGTTTTACTACCACTCTAGCGTGCTTTTACTCGTCTTAAGAACTTGACAGATATATCGCCATCCAGTTGGGTTAATATTCCTGTCAAAGAAGTACTTCTTGATCTGTTTTAAAAGATGCTTTCGTCAATTCGATTATCAGCTCAATTGCTCAATTGTATTTTGTAATATCCCCACCTTAGCATGAATTTTTACTTTCCTTTTAATCCGGCAGATAGAGAAACATTAATCATGGCAAATATTATTCTTTGAATCTGAATTAATTTCTAGCTGTGTCTTGATTACTATGTCTACTGTGTCTCTTATCCCTTTGAAGAGCGAATTTCCAGTCTCCTCTACTGTGAAAATCTAAGAATCCCTGTAATAATGACGCTTTTGTTCACTGGGGAAAATACAGTTATGTTACAAAATTAGAAGTAAGGTCAGCGTTGGCCGTTATTTATCACATGGTCGTTGGAGTCGCCAGTCAATATAGTTATGTTAAGTAAACAAAACAGACAACTTTTATTTCAAATTTCAGTAGCAGCCCGTCGAAAGCCGATCTCTTCTTCATGTCCTCCACGCCCAAATGTCAAGGTTGCACCGTGCTTCCTCGATGTTGTTATCATTAAGGTGTAAAAACACAAGACCAAATTCTGAAAGGAAGGGAAGTAAATTGGTTGTGTTTGTTTCAAAGGAGCCATTCTAAAATTTGGCTTACGAGCTTTTGGTATGCTATGGAAGACCTAAATCTGGATAGCTGAACTGGATTTTGAATCGCCGTCCTCCTGAATCGGAGCACAGTGTCTTACCAAAGCGCCTTACACTCGGTGGTACAGTTAGGGAGAAGTGAAATGATCTTACGACATTATCGGTCGGGCGGCTCCGTCTGTAGTTGTTCTACCGCCCATTGCAAGTCTGTTTGTCTATGCCTCGTCCTTAGGCGACGTGAGCCAGGACGAAGAATTGAGTAAATGATAATTAGGACAACACACGCCCTGTTCTCGCGCGAAGGTAACCTCCAACCCGCCCGGAAATCGAATCGGGACCCCGCGATCTACAGGCACCGACCATAACCATTTTCTTATCCTTTTCATTTGCTTCGTAATTGTTCTAACCGTTTGGTCTGGGTGGACGTCACATGACACACCTTCAAGTCTATCGTTGAATACTTCACTCAGCTTTTGTTAATACAAAGGGCAGCCAGCCCTCTGACCGAACACGCTGAGTTACATCGGTGGCGAGCCACTTAAACCACGAGCTGCGGACACAGGTTGGGTAATTCTTCGGGTTACACGTCAATAGCTATTGTAAGGAGCTACTGCATTTCCTTCACGAAAGCTTATTCAGAAGAGGGCTGACGGCAGTAAGCATTATGATGTAAAATTAATGAAAATCCGCTCCTCAAAGTCATCGTAAGCACAATATTATACGACACATGAGGCAAAAAAGACCAGGCGTGGGGTCTTGGAAGTATGATAGGATGGACAGGACGAGGGAGATTAGCATGTACATGGAGGAAAGAGAGAGAGAGAGAGAGAGAGAGAGAGAGAGAGAGAGAGAGAGAGAGAGAGAGAGAGAGAGAGTACCTATGATTATTCCCTTCGATTTCCTGTCTTACAAATCATTTCACGTACCCGTAAATCGATTGTCGTCGAATGCGCCGATATATCCATACCGAAGGAAATATTTTATTTGCTGGTTCGTTGATAACCGTTACGTCACCCGCCTATTGTGGTAGCTGGATTAGCGACTAACTTTGTCGCTTAACCGTTGTGAGCCGAATTAGCGGAACTGAACTAATTAATTATGACGTCATCATCGGTTATCAGCTACGGGTAGCTTCTGATCCTAATGCCCGATAGCAGTCCCTTGATATCTGATACCCGATAACATGGCGCAAATTTGCAAGGCAAATGCCGCGCCCTCTGTTCAGAAGGTTACTCGGCTTCGGTGGGATCGCTTCCTGTGATACTTGACACTGATTGCAGTGCTATCAGGTAGCGAAGCGTTTCAGAACGAAGTAGATTCATTGGAAAATTAAGCCACCGACATAGCACGTTGACTATGAGGACAGACAACACAAAGCACGTTGTCATATTTTAACCGGCATATCTAAAGTAGCAACAAAGCTCAAACAATTAATGAAAGTTTTCTTTGTTGTATCATAGGAACCTGACGACTCGAATCTCGTTTCAGAAGGTGAATGTGTTGTTCTTCCTTTATTTTAAATGTAGGTCTAGAAATTTTATTTCTGGTCAGCACTGTGCACTCTAGACGGCACACAATGCTTTTCTGTTTACTGAAATTTACTTTTCTCCTTCATGCAGTGTCCTCTGTAATTTACGATAAATGTTCCGCTGTTTCTTGGCCCAAATGATATGAATTCAGTGTCATGAAATGAAAAGAACAACAGGGACGAAAACACTGAAGATGCAATAATAAGAAATTATACAGTTTATATCGATTTTGAAATGCTGAACTTCGCATTGTTACGAGTGTACACGACAAGTGAATATCCGCACCATACCGAGTCTTTGGCTTACAGTGTGCAACCATAACTTTGAACAGTGATTTCACCAAGTTCAGAGATTTGGAGGTCTGTACACACATGCAACATTATTTCTCCCTTCTTCAACCATCTGGACCGCCAACACGCTCAAGTTCGTCAATCCTGGACGAACCCTAATGTGGTGTGTAAAACAAGATCGGTTTGATGGTCCAGGTGTTATAGTGTGGGTGTCACAGTGTTGCATGCTCACACTGACCTCTGAATCTTTGAACACGGTACACTCACCAGTCAATGTTATCGTTATACCATACCCTTTCCCCATGTGCGTCTTTTCAGGGGTGCATTCGGTCCAGACTTCATGCTGCAGCCATGGACTGTGTGGCTGATCCCGGCGGAGGTTCGACTCCTCCCTCGGGCATGTGTGTGTGTGTGTGTGTGTGTGTGTGTGTGTGTGTGTGTGTGTGTGTGTTTGTCCTTAGGATAATTTAGGTTAAGTATTGTGTAAGCTTAGGGACTGATGACCTTAGCAGTAAAAAAATATTGTTCAAATGGCTCTGAGCACTATGGGACTCAACTGCTGTGGTCATCAGTCCCCTAGAACTTAGAACTAGTTAAACCTAACTAACCTAAGGACATCACACACATCTATGCAGTCGCACGGTTCCGGACTGCGCACCTAGAACCGCGAGACCACCGCGGCCGGCCCTTAGCAGTTAAGTCCCATAAGATTCCACACACATTTCAACATTTTTTTCATGCTTCTAAAGGCATTAAGAAAGTGGTAGGGGAAAAGAAATTTCACTCAGATGGCTAAGGGAAGGAAACACCACTTCAACGGGAGTCAAAATAAAACAACATCAATGACGAAATGTCTGTCTAACCGCCTGCTTCAACCTACTCTGTCAACTGAAAAAAAGGCGTATTTCCCAAACGCGTGAAAAGGTTTTACCAAATACGTTCATTCTGAATTATAGTGAGACTTTCATGATCATGCTTGGAACAGAAGGCCTCTTGTTTCTACTGTCAGAACATTTGACTAATGCTCTGTGTGTTAATTATTTGTCACAGACAGTTTTAGTCTCTGAGCAAGTCGACGTCACCACACCAGTGTCTCTTGTAACGGGTGATGTAACTAGGGGAAAGGTTTTAGTGAAATAAATGCGTTTTGGAGTGATGTAGATATGGCTGAATTTTGAGGTAGAAGCGTTCGCTCATCACCAGATGGCTCAAAAATGGTTCAAATGGCTTTGAGCACTATGAGAATTAACTTCCGAGGTCATAAGTCCCCTAGAACTTAGAACTACTTAAACCTAACTAACCTAAGGACATCACACACATCCATGCCCGAAGCAGGATTCGAACCTGCAACCGTAGCGGTTTCGCAGTTCCAGACTGTAGCGCCTAGAACCGTTCGGCCACCCCGGCCGGCTCATCATCAGAGTCCACTCCAACACCACCACGACACCAGAGGCCACGCTGGGCAGCGAGAGGACCGGACACCACCAGCAGCAGCCTTCGGTTCGAGACAGTGTTGTGCCTCCCGCCATCAGCACTACGTTCCTCACGGGACTTGGTGCCACTGCCCCGCCACCAGCACTGTGTGTCTCAGCGCCAGCCGTCGTCCGACTCCTGCCAGAGGGCAGTGAGTCGAAACCCGCAAACAGCCATCTCAAGGCACTACCGCGGAAGATGCGTGCGGAGCCGAGTGGTCGCCACGGCTCCACTTCACCTAAGCAAGTAGGACGCCGTTGTCGACAAGGCCAACATTTCCAAGAGGCCGCCGGAATGCCACGAGTCTTTCATCAGCATCGCAGGGTATGTGTGCAATGTCAACAGCTAACCATACGTCAGCGCCTGCGATGGACAACATAGCGAGACTTGTTTGCATCACTGAGTTGCGACACGTCATGTATTAGAATTGAATAAAGGCATTCTTAACCGACTTCAGTGTTTAGACTGGGCCCACCAATCTGTCACCACCACCCACTCATCCCCCTGAGTAAAGCACCACTTTCCAAGGGTGTCCAAGTATTCGTCACCACTGCGCTCTCTTCATCAGAAATATAATGATGCATATTCCCTTAATACAGTCAAGTTCATTTGGAGCCCAGATGAAAGTCACATGCCGAAATATGGCACAAAATAACGAAGCCATTAGCTGGGTGATTAGGAATACTATTTGGTACGTAACTGACCTCCCCTTACTGTTGAACATCGATCCTGGTTGGATCCATCTTTCCGTGCAGTACATTTGCGATCACAGAGATGCGGCTTGATCTCTCAGTATCATATAAAATTCTTCGGTCACTCTGAAACATTGGAATTTACATTGGGGTATGAAATTTACATCCGAAAACAATGAATTACTCCTGACGTGACACATCTGGTGACACTTACAAAAATGGTAACCCAGCACAAACAGATAAATCTGAACAAAAATTACTTTAAAGGGCAGAATAGGCCTGAGCTTTAACCCATCCAAATAATTTATCTATAAAACATTGCATTTATATAAGACCGATGTTCCAACGTTAATGGATCTAATAGATGTCCCAGTCGGTGTAACGTGCTATAGGCAATTACGACCAGTGGTTCGCTAACACTAATACAATGATGCGCCAAAGAAACTAGTAAAGGCATGCGTATTCCGATACAGGGATACGTAAACGGGCAGATTACGGCACTGCGATCGGCAACTCCCATATAAGACAGCAAGTGTCTGGAGCAGTTATTAAATCGGTTACCGCTGCTACAACGGCAGGTTATCAAGACATAAGGGAGTTTGAACGTGGTGCTATAGCGGGTGCACGAGCGATGGTACACAGCATCTCAGAGGTACCGATCAAATCTCCGACGTCACTGCGGCCGGAAAATGATCATGCAAGAACGGGACCAACGACGACTGAAGCGGATCGTTCAACGTAACAGAAGTGCAACCCTTCCGCAGACTGCTGCGGATTCAAGAGCTGAGCCATTAACAAGTGTCAGCGAGGGAACCATTCAACGGAACTTAAGGATTTCGGAACCGATGGTCCACTCGTGTACCCTTGTTGACTGCATGCCATAAAGCTCTACGCCTCGCCTGGACCCGTCAACAGCGATGTTGGACTGTTGATGACTGGAAACATGATGCCTGATCGGACGAGTCTCGTTTCGAATTTTATCGACCGGATGGACGTGCATGAATCCATAGACCCTGCATGTCAGCAGGGGACTGTTCAAGCCGGTGAAGGATCTGTAATGTTGTGGGGCGTGTGCAATTGGAGTGATATGGGACCTCTGATACCTTTAGATACGACTCTGCATGTCACACGCACGTAAGCATCATGTCCGGTCACCTGCGTCCAATCATGTCCATTATGTATTCCGACGGACTTCGCAATGCGAGCAGGAGAGTGCGACACCGACACCCCAAATGTCCAGAATTGCAACAGGGTGGCTCCAGGAAGACTCTCCAAACATGCACCTTATTGAGTATATCTGGGATGCCTTGCAAAGTGCTGTTCAGAAGAGATCTCCATCCCCTTGTACTCTGAGGGATTTATGAACAGCCTTGCAGAATTCATGGTGTCTGTTCCCTCTAGCACTGTTTCAGCCATTAGTCTACTCCCTGCGATGTCGTGTTGAGGCACTTCTGCGTGGCAGCGATGGTCCTACACGACATTACCCACGTGTACCAGTTTCTTTGGCTCTTCAGTTAAATGACAAATTATTTGAGAAAAAAGTAATATATTCTTGAGAAAATATGTTAAAACATCGATTTCTTTCAGAGTCAAAATTTTAGACTAGAAGTTATTTTGTGATCTAAGAGCCAATGATATGCAGTGAACTGATTAAAACACATTGGAATGAAACAAGGGCATCATGTGTACATGCTCCTCTATTTCCGGTGCTTCAGCCCTGTAGTAGTTCACATTATGAGTATCTTTACCGTGAGCAGTTCGATTCCAGGGTGGTGTTATCCCTCATTTGCATTTCAGTGACTTTTATTCTGTGGTCTATAGATTCGTTACCATTAAAATATTGGTTGTGCACAGACGGGGAGTTTCACACATTAATGATCCTGATTGGTAGTAGATCAGACGTGTATCAAGTATTCTAAAATCATTTTTATTCGATTTTACTAGTTGGAGTTGGTATTCCTCCTTGTTGTAATCTTGTCGTTCATTACCACATATCCTTACACCAAACACGTCTGTGGTAGGGACCACACAAGGAAATCTGGAATCTACCAACTGAACTGGAGAATTAGCTTCTCCCTGCTCCTGTGCCAAGGAAAATTCCAAGACACTCAGGCGCCAGCAGTGTGTAATACAATTTATGGCTTTTGGCGGCTGTACACCGCTCGCCCATCAAGAAGCAAAACTAAACGGCTATCTTAGTTGCCAACACTTGGACAGCAGCTTGTTTTCCGTAATCTCAATGTTCAGATAGGAATGCCTGCGACAGCGAACGCACAGATGGTGGAGCAGTGTTACGTGTGTTACATATTAGTTGGTAGTAGTATTAATGCCCTTCAGATGAATTGAACGAGTAATGGACGACTATAAAGACTCTGAAGTGTAAAGGGTTTACTTCAACGTGATGCTAAACTAATATTCACGGTTAAAGGAGCACCATTTGTCTTTTATATGAAACAAGGTGACAATATTAGGCTTAAAGTGCTCACATGTAAGGCAAACTTCCATGGTATTTGAAAAACTGCTTAGGTAACGTAAGAAAGTTTTCGGGATATAGACCGTTAACATGAAATTAGACATCATTCACCCTCATAAAACCGGCGAATGCATCATGGTCCGTAGTCCACGACACACCAGCAGTGATGAGGAGCCTCTCTCATAATTGACAACTAAGATACCTCACGCAAGTAAACGCAATTGACAGAGGTTAATAGAAGCTTCATCCCTTCATCCCAGGTGCACCAATCTTGCTCGATGGCATCCCAGATGGAGCCAGTGTGCCACCAAACAACCTATGAGTTGTCAAAAAATTCTGACAGTTCGGGAATGATTGCCTCCTGCATTTTCTTGTTGAAGGTACAGGTCACAACTGCGAATACATTCCATTTAAACGTAATTTTTTTCAAGATTTGGCATGCTCGGAGAAACCTCTTCAGATGCGGATAGTGGCCTCAATGTTTAATTTACAATAGTCGAAAGACAGACCATATCACTAACAGAAATTTCAAAATTGTCAATTCAAGCCAAAATTTACCCAATAAACATACAAGTTTCAGCAAACTCTGCGTATCACTACTTTTTCCTGTATTTCATGATTCCAAACTGTATGTGCTGAAAAGTAGAACAAATGAAATTATTTTTTAATATTTTTTAATATCAAATTACGGCCTTTTATCAACTTAGCATTTAATACCTAGACATCATGCAGGCAATAAAAAAATCCAAAAACTTATAAGAACTTCTAAGCGCGTCACGTAACAATCTTTAAATTTACTCAAACTTTATTTCTCTTCATCTTCCACAACTTAATGATAGAGGAGTTATAACAAAAGTGCAAGAGAGCTACGACGATACTTTCTCTATTAAAGAGGGCCCCAGTGTCTAACAAGTGGACGTAGGATAACGAAACATTTCTAAGGACATGCAGACGAGAAAAAAAAAAAAAAACATTTGTATCCTTCTGGATAGGCGGTGCGTGGGTCTGCTACTGTGAACTGCTTTTGCAATATAGCCCGATAGTGAAGGAAGCGAGTAGGAGCAGGAGAGGTGAAGCACCTCGGTACTGCATGTAACACTTTTAATAGAATAAAAAAGACAAGTAAATATCAAAGGCATACATAACTTGGGCTAGGATGAGCACATAGGTGTGAAGCCGTAGTCCATGTCTAATCCTGTGAAGTTAGGATGGCTGTTCTGTATAATCTTAAAAATAACAAATACTCGTTGCTGTCCAAACTTTAACTTACGTAACTCATACAAAGTCTCAATAACAAGTTAGCCCAAGCGATGTTTCCAGGCCGTCTGCTCTTGATGAAAAGGGCCGAAATCCAGACGGCACTCCTTGAGCTCCACAGCGTCGACCAGAGGGCGCTGTGGCCGGGGTAGTTAGTCTTCTCTCGTAGTGCCAACTTACGAGAGCGTGCATCTAAGTTGTAGCATCTTAACTATCGACGCCACATAAACAATTGCATGAAACACATTTTAATATCCACCTTAGGCGGTAACATCTGTTAATTACGTACGATGTTTACGTTTCAACTAACAAACTTTTCTCAATGAAATGATCATCTGCAGCTGCGACAGCCTGGAACCGCACTAAAGATACCATTTCGTAAATGTTCGTAGTACTTTTAGAACGGAATGTTCAGCTGTCGTGACACAGTTCGTACACTGCTTGATGATCGCACATTGCGTCCGACATTCTCAGCCATGGCGAAAGTAACTTGGTCAACAACTTATGACGCAATTGGACGTCACCCTCTCCCAGGAGCAATTCGCAAATCGCCAGTTAATTTGAACTTTCGAATCGTATTCTTCAACACCGGTGCGGTAACATGAAATCTCCGTATTCCTTCAATACGCCAATAATCGTGAAGATCAGCAGCTCTATTACCGTTTTTCGGTAAAACAGCATTACGAGTAAAGCTAAGATTGTTAGTAGGCTGTTTAGGTTTCTATGTTGATAATGCCACGTAGCGCTCTGTATGAAAATCACTGGCTGTGCTGTGTGAAGTCTGTGGCTGGTTTCCATGGTTGGAATTTGCTATTGCAGTGTTGGACCGTTGGATGTTAACAGCGCACAGCGTTGCGCAGTTGGAGGTCAGCCGCCAGCAGTGGTGAATGTGGGGAGTGAGATGGCGGAGTTCTGAGAGCGGATGATCTGGACTTATGTCCATCAGAGAGAGTAAATTTGTAAGACTGGATGTCATGAACTGTTATATATATATATATATATATATATATATATATATATATATATATATATATATATATATATATATTATGACTCTTGAACACTATTAAAGTAAATACATTGTTTGTCCTCTATCAAAAGCTTTCGTTTGCTAACTATGCCTATCAGTAGACAGTGACTTCAGTAGTTTGAATCTTTTATTTAGCTGACAGCAGTGGCGCTCGCTGTATTGCAGTAGTTCGAGTAATGAAGATTTTGTGAGGTAAGTGATTAATGAAAGGTATAGATTATTGTTAGTCAGGGCAATTCTTTTGTAGGGATTATTAAAAGTCAGATTGCGTTGCGCTAAAAATATTGTGTGTCAGTTTACTGATGATCAGAATAAGTAAAGAGAGAAACAGCTGAGTACGTTCAGTTTTGCTCAGCTGTTTGAAAATCAAATAACGTAAGGGGTTTACCAGCACAGTAATTCATTAATTTTTCAAAGGGAACGTTTCATATGTCGACCCTTAACCGAGGATACCTCACTGGAATCTTCTGATTTTTTCTTGTAGTTCGTGTAATTAGTATAGCTATTGTTTATTGCTAGCGCGCAATTATAGAGAGAATTTCCTTTGTAGTTGTAGTTTTTCATTGTTGTACAGTAAAACCGTTGTGGCATGCATGTAGATTTGCACCAAGTATTTCGCAGCTGCGCTTGCAATTACCGAGATATTATTTTCAGTGCTACGCTAATGTGTTCTCTTGTTTTTGCTCTTCAGATTGTGCTTTTCTTGTTACCGTGTGAAATACGTGATAATTATGGCGTGTGAAAAACCTAACACAAGGCTCCAAAGTAAATTGAGAAATAATAGTGACGACGATTGTAGCTTATCAGCACCACCGTGTAATGAATTCACAGACATTCAGGGTGGTAATTTGGTAATTGTGCATAGGGAAATGGAGCGGGCGGGAAATAATGGTGTGGACAGTGAAACAATTAGTGAACAGGGCAGCATAGGACAAAATTTTGCAAATACCGTAGATTCACGTTTTGCGTCGTCACCTTTTTCTCAAATAAGTCAAGATACATTTTCTCCTTTTGAAATGCGAATATTGCCGATTCAAATGCACTGCCGAATAGCACTGCGGGACATGTTTCAGACACCATTGCATTGTTATTACAATTAATACAACAAATGGGACAAAAGCTTCAAAAGTTAGACACAATAGAACAAAACCAGCCACAGACTTCGCACAACACCGCCAGTGATTTTCATACAGAGCGCTACGTGGCGTTACCAAAATAAAACCTAAACAGCCTACTTACAAGATCATCTTGCCCAGAACCATACTGACTGTCTGCAACTGTAATACACACTGACGCCTGTGTTTCAACGCAACGTCATCGAACCAGCACCAGCGCCTAACGGCAACTCATGACACTGACATTACAAACATTGCAAATCCCACGTCACTCCTATAAAGCTGGGTACCCATATGCTAAACAGTTATCCGTCTACACAGGCTCAAGTAAAAAAAGGTTAATTATAATCACCATGTATGTATTGTCTATGACAAATAATTGCAGCCGGCACTTATGGGTGTGCGGTTCTAGGCGCTTCAGTCTGGAACCGCGTGACCGCTACGGTCGCAGGTTCGAATCCTGCCTCGGGCATGGATGTGTGTGATGTCCTTAGGTTGTTAGTTAGGTTTAAGTTGTTCTAAGTTCTTGGGGACCGATGACCTCAGAAGTTAAGTCCCATAGTGCTCAGAGCAATTTGAACCATCTGAAATAATTGCACAACGATCAGCAATCAAAACACTTCGGTATTGCGGCTCGAAGGAAGGGGATGCGCTCACCTTCCACGACAAACACGGTGAAATCCATAATAGTACGCTCACCCGTCAAGACCGGGGGGCAAGCCAGGAAAAAGAAGAATAATATACTGATACGCTTAGCAGCTAAAAGGTTAATATGTTTACACAGTGTCACATCATGTGTTGTGACTAGCTTCGTCTTTCTTGTGAGGAGTTGTTATCCTTGAAGTACTAAAGAATGCAGGAAATTGATCGTTGCGTGGTATGGCAGTGGGCAGCTGAACACAATGTGGTCGATGTCCTCCATCACAAGACAGCCACATACCGGTGAGACATTCAGGTCTAGCCAGTGGAAATGCAGTCGCAACCGCCCGTGGTTATAGCGAAGGCGGAACATGGTGACCAGGAAGTTTCTGCGGTAAGTGCCAACAAAGTAGCACGATCGGGCAGGAATGCTTTGTAATATGGTTGCATAATGACGTCCCCTTAGTTCAAATGGTTCAAATGGCTCTGAGGTTATCAGTCCCCTACAACTTAGAACTACTTAAACATAACTAACCTAAGGACATCATATATATTCATGCCCGAGGCAGGATTTGAACCTGCGACTGTAGCAGCAGCGCGGTTCTGGACTACAGCGCCTAGAGCCGCATGGCCACCGCGGCCGGCGTCCCCTTAGTTGATACGACAAGCGCCACTTACTTGGTCCAAATGGCTCTGAGCACTATGGGACTCAACTGCTATGGACATCAGTCCCCTAGAACTTAGAACTACTTAAATCTAACTAACCTAAAGACATCACACACACCCATGCCCGAGTCAGGATTCGAACCTGCGACCGTAGCAGCAGCGCGGCTCCGGACTGGAGCGCCTATAACCGCACGTCCAACCTGGCCGGCAGTTGGAGGCGAGAAATGTCTTCAACAAGCTATGGCTCACGGAAATTGAGTCTAGCGATAGCGGCTTGTCTTGTTCCAGGTACTCTCGGCAGCTCATTGATAAGGAGATAACCTGAAATGGCAGCACGTGCACGACCTCAGAGAGCACCCACGACCTGGGAGCGAGCAAATTCCCTAACATCGCGCACACAGCAAATGTACTACACAGGTGTTACTCCGCGAGCTAGTACGAGGTCTGATAATCTTCTAGCTCTGAACTCTTCTAGAGACAGATGTGATAGTTGCAATTGAAAGGAAAGGCCTCTACTCATGATTCAATTGTCCGTGTGTTTATTCTGATGAACAGTTCACTGTCGTAACAATTTTGTATACAGAAACAATGTCACATTATTGTTTCTATTCAATAGGAATGATGTACGTTTCTAGTTGCTTTTGACATCTCGCGAAAAGCGAAGTTACAAAACACATATCGGTGATCACATCGACATTTTTCTATAAAACAACCAGAGGACAGATAACGCTTTAGTCGAAGACTGCTTAAACAATGCAGCTACACTTACATTTCCCTTTGTATTTCTTGGATATGTTTATTGAAAACGCTGACAACCCATCTTCAACGCGCGTAATACATAATTAATCTTCAGTTAGTACATCGCTAAAAACATCAGCTTCAGTTGCATTATTGCAGCTGCCTCTACAAATTAACAATTTGTTTAACTATTGTCCTTCGAGAGTTGCATATTTACGATATATTACTTGTTGGATGTACTGATTTTCTGTTGTCCTTGTTCTTCCTCCAATTTTTTGCATTTATCATCGTGGATCAAACACTTTGTCTTTGCATACAGCACAAAAACAGCGCAGTGTATGCCATTTTGCCGACTAACGTGTTTGTTTACATCGAAACATTTTGTCTGTGGTGTGAGTAATTTTTTGCTTACAGATTCGAAATAATATTGCAATCAGTTCTATGTCTACATTAAACAGTTCTGATTTGAGTTTCTGTACGACTAAAACTGAAATTGCTTAGTGTGAATGAATTGAGTGCTATGTATGGTTGTTTATTAAGTGCATTTCTGAGCGGCTATGTACTGAATATTACAAAATATATAAAATTCCATGTAAAAAATTAATATTTACATATTTTTATTGCGTATTTAATACATTTGACGTATGGGAGTAATATTTATCATGAGACAAGGTGGAGTAGTGGGTTTACGTGATGCAGAGCTACTATATACCATAGATTGCCTTACATTGTATGTGACTACGGAAATATATGGTCTGTTATTTAATATGAGCACAATTTTTCATATTTGTGCTTATTAGGTGTGTAAGTAAATTCTGAAAGTTACTTAGAGGCATTTTATTGTGTAATTCTGTTTTAGTTATTTAGGAATCATTTGAGCACGCACATTTCTGATAATAAATTTCAGTCCCTTGTTTTACCTTTCAATTCGTTGTTTTACCTATGTTTGGCTAACCAGTGTAATATCATTACAACTATCAATTGCAAAAGCTATTGAATAACGTCAAATAATGTCAACTGGTAGCCATGCATGAAAATATCGCTTTGCGCACCATCACTTCATGGAAAGCTCGATTCCGTATCTTGAGCCGTTTATGGAATATTAAAAGGTCAACGGTACGCTTGGCACTTTACATAATGCCTGTGATTCAGTGTTCAAAGTGTAAATTTTACGAACAGCAAATACCGTAGTGTTTAACGGAATAAATGCAACGAATGATGATACACTAATGAGACGCATTGTTATAAAGCGCTGAATAAATGCCAATAAACAGCATAATATATGAGGGAGCACCAAATATAGGGAGAAGATAGATGTTTATCAAGAGCAGTTACTCGTCGTCATTCACTAGTTCCCTGCTGCAGGACCAACCACCTGTGAGAATGGTATCCGACAGGTTTCAGTCCTTCGCTATGGTGTATCTTGAAAGGTCAACTGTTATGGTAAGACAACTCTGTGAATCATAGAGTCTACCAGAACTTCGAAGTTATCAGCAGAAAATTAGTGAGGGTGGCGTACCGGAAGTGAACCAATGTGTGTGAGCGTAAGAAGAATTCAATTGCTTACGCTAAGGCTTGCGTGGTTCCTATCGACGACGAATAAAGTACAGTGGTGAGTTAAAACCCTTTTTACGTGTAGTTGTAACCAGAGGACTTCTATTGGTTAACCTGGCGCGTAAAGTGGCCGACAGAAACGAAGCCTTAACAAACGTTACGTCGCTATCGGTCAGTTTATACCATTTTATACCATCTATTCCGTAACTGATTGTGCAAGGGCGCGTTTGCGGTAGAATACCACTTAAGCACTGGTACGAATATGCAAGCTCTTAAGTGTATATCATACTGAATTCAACACACGGGTGTAAGGGTGAAGCTAAATTCGAACGGTAGATCCATAGGAAAGGATTCTTTACTTATGGCTTTTTAAAACATTACAGTATATTCGCTTTCGTTTTCCGCATCCCATTAGGTGAATACGGGGCTGGTACTTTACACGATTCGCAAACATTTGGAAAACTTCCCCTCACTTTCACATGAATAGCACTACAGCTGCGTACACTCATTTCATACCGACATGACTTTGGGGGAGAGGGGGGGATGTCGACACAAAGGGCATACAAAAACCTCTATAGTTATCCGTAGAGCCCATGTGCCGATGCGGGACAAAAGCACATGAAAAAGAAGAAGATCGGATTCGCTTTACTTGTTCAGTTGATAGTACCTTAAATTTTTTTCAGTTTTAAAATCAATACGGATAACAAAAGCCTTATGATACTGGCTTATTTGAAACTCTGTGGGTCGTGGTACGTGGCGGGATACCACGGTCAGTATTAATATTGTCTGCAAAAGATAAGATTCATGGTTCGATTTCAGTTCAGCATACGGTTTTAATCTGTCAGAAGAGTCAGAACATTGCATACTCTACTGCAGAGACAGTGATTCACACTGGTTACTATTTAAGAAATTGGAATTTCCTTCCCTATGTAAAGTTTAAACCAGGTTTCAGAACTTCTCAGTCTCATTAAAGACGAAATTTGGATAGCTTAGCCACATAACGCGATAAACAGCGTTGCACTTTGGACAGGTTATAGTTTCTCCTGGTCTGCCGCAGCGGAGATAACCGATCCTTCGTTATTGATTTGCGCAAATGAGGCGGTAATGAGTTTGGTACTCCACGCTTCGTCACCAAAGACGTCATTAAAGGCGGAGCATCCCTTCCCCGGAAGAGAAGGAGGGAAGGAGAAGGCAAACGGTCTTGGCCTTAATTGAGAACATCTCTCTGATGTAGGGTAACGGAAACCTTAATGAGGCCACACCGAGTGCTACAGACGACCTTCCTCTGGACCGCGCTCCACTGGATAAGTAGACGTTGCGGAAACTTACTTACGTGTTCTGGCATGTGCATCTCTTGGTAATTTTCCTACAAAAATAATAATTCACTCTGAAAATTATCACCTGGAGCGGGAAAATCTTTGTAGAGGCTAGCCGGTGGATGGTATTCTCTTCTGTTTGCCTCGATCTTTATCTCAATGAGGACTGCTTAGTTTGAAATTCATTACTCTAGTTGGCAGACATGTATTAAATGCACTTGAAACGACAAAACTCGCGAGCGTGAGATGGGACGATTATGTTGAATGCAACTTTTAGTAGCTGAAACTTCGATCATTCACAAAAAGAACTGCTACAGTATGCTCCAGAAGATAACTTGAAGAAATACGCAATGAGGCGAAAAGATACGCCTTTTTAAAGGGTAATGGGTACACTGAAGTCACAGCGATTTATAATGTACCCTTGGATATTACATTGGGCAGGACATGGTACTTAGTAGAGTGTGTGATAACAACCGACTGCAGTGCATGGTCTGCTACGCGCCCTCATGGTGACCACAAAGTTGATAAGCAGTTATTGCGCTTTGGGTTCCATTCCGCCACTAGAGCAGTTTCTAATACTGGATGGTCTTCGGTGCTTGTGGACGTGCTGCAATAGGTTTGCCCCAACGCACCCCTTACGTTAGGGGGAAACGGGCAAGTCAGGCCATCCTACGAATATCTTCTCGTTCCAAGAGCTCCTCAACCAGAACTGTTCGATGTGGTCACGCATTTTCATCCATAAAAATGAAGTCAGAGCCGAATGTACCTCTGAAAAGACGCACACTGGGAAGGTGTATAGCGTAACAATGACTGTTTACCAGTGACTGTACGGCGTTCAAAGCTTTGAAAGTTAGTACGCCCACGGAACATTATGTCT
Source organism: Schistocerca gregaria (assembly GCF_023897955.1). Classification (NCBI taxonomy): domain Eukaryota; kingdom Metazoa; phylum Arthropoda; class Insecta; order Orthoptera; family Acrididae; genus Schistocerca; species Schistocerca gregaria. The sequence continues at coordinate 332,139,327 of NC_064923.1, forward strand.
CCCTCCCCCCCTCTTGCCCTCACACCGTAACACCTGGATCACCAAAACGATCATTTTCAACCATGTTCCTCGATACCTTATGCCTTCCCAACCCTCGGAATAAAGTGGTATGTCCAGAAGCAGTATTTAGACAGAATCTGCTTTCATCCGAGAAGAGCACGTGCGCCCACTGCTTGTTGGCCCACCGCCTGTGCCCCTGGCCCCATCAGGTGTCGCTGTCGACGGAACAGAGCGTACTTGTGGTTGGACAAATAGACCACTCCCATGTAGCCGCTGTGGAGTGAGAGATAATGTGCCTTGCAGTCCTGTTAAATGTAGTTGCAATTACATCCACCGTTTGACGTGGGTCCTTTCTTGCCTATTGCACAGTGTAGCGGTCATCTACTAATGTGGTTGTCCAGGGTTGTTCACCTCCTCTCCTTCGGGCACCAGTACAGCCGGTTCGGAAAGTTCCTCACGAAGGTGAAACAATGCTCTGAGGAAGACGAAATTCCTGGTCTACATTCTTCACACTCCTTTCAATTTACCGAGGATTCTCACCCATGTGAAGCCATCCAAATGTGTCTTTGGCTCATGTCGTAATGAAGAAAACCACCACAATGCAACGTAATCGTACTGCGACAGTATCGTGGCGTCATTTTTCAACAGGACAATGTCCAATACACGGCAGATGCCTCTATGAACTATACGTCCGATATTGAAGAACTCGCGTGGCCGCCAAGATGCCCATGTCTTTCCTCCACAGAGTAGGTGTGAGGTTACCTAGGATATCAACTCCCTTCCGCTGCCAACATCCAGGATATCAAGAAACAATAACCCATCTTGCCCTATTAAAGGATACAATGGAATCAGAACATGCGACTAGGCCATAGGGCTGCTAAGTCATACGAATAAGTGGTCTCACACTTCCGTGTTCCGTGTAAATTCGACTCGATATTATAATCACAGAAATAACATTGCGTATCCCTTCCACCTCTGAAGTTCCATTTTATTTCCGATCCCTTTTTGGATGTTTCACTTCTTTGTTAGGCAGTGTGTATCGTAGAAAAAAAGCTGAAGTGGGAAAGAAATTGGTATAGGGATGCGTATTCAAATACAGATATATATAAACAGGCAGGATACGGCGCTGCAGTGAGCAACGCATATATATGACAGCAAGTGTCCAGCGCCTTTGTTAGATCGGTTACTGCTGCTACCATTCTAAGTTATTAAGATTTAAGTGAGTTAGAACGTGGTGTCATATTCGGCGCACGAGCGATGGGACACAGCATCTCAGAGGTAGCGATGAAGTGGGGATTTTCCCGTATGACCATTTCACGAGTGTACCGCGAATATCAGGAATCCGCCTAAACATCAAATCTCCGACATCGCAGCGGCCGTGTAAGAACGGGACTAACGATGACTCAAGAGAATCGTTCTACGTGACGGAAGCGCAGCCCCTCTGCAAATTGCTGCAGATTTCAATGCTAGGCCATCAACAACTGTCAGTATGGTAACCATACAACGAAACATCATCGATACGGGCTTTCGGAGGCGAATGCCCACTCACGTACCCTCGATGGTTGCACGACACAAAGTTTTACGCCTCGCCTGCGCCAGTCAACACCAACAGTGGAAATGATGACTGGTAATTCGTCGCCTGGTCGGACGATTCTAGTTTCAAATTGTATCGAGCGGACGGAAGCGTATGGGTATGGAGACAGTCTCATGAATCCATGGACCCTGCATGTCAGCAGGGACTTATCAAGATGGTGGAGGCTCTGTAATGGCGAAGGGCATATGCAGTTGGAGTTAAAGGAGAACTCTGATACGTCTATATACGACTCTGACAGGTGACACGTACGTTAGCATCCTGTCTGATCAACTGCATCCGTTGATGCTCATTGTGCATTCCGACGGACTTATGAAATTTCAGCAGGACAGTGTGACACTCCACACGTCTAAAATTGCTACACAGTGGCTCCAGGAACGATCTTCTGAGTTTACACACCCCCGCTGCCCACCAAACTACCCAGACATTAATATTATTGAGCGTATCAGGGATGCCTTGCAACGTGGTGTTCAGAAGAGATCTACACTCCCTCGCACCCTCAGGATTTATGGACAGCCCTGCATGATTCATGGTGTCAGTTCCCTCCAGCATTACTTCAGACATTAGTCGAGTCCATGCCATGTCAGTTGTGGCACTTCTGCGTGCCCGCGGAGGCCGTACAAGATATTAGGCAGATGTACCAGTTTCTTCGGCTGTTCAGTGTATAATATACTTGTAATAGCGAACCGGATAGACATTTTCAACATTGTGATGACGCTAATTTCAGATCCAGAAGTGATTATGTTCCTACTAAGACTACCGTACTGCAGCTTCCTTGAAAATACAGTACACACGTATTACTTCAATTAACTGTCATCTTATTGAATTCGACATTCTGAACCTGTCACTGAGACCAAGACTTCGTTTCACGCTAGTGATACGAGTTGAGTAGCAGTGGCAATTTTGACTGGCCGTAGAGTATACCTGCAGGAAGTGGATCGCCACATAAACAACCCGTCATTACGAGCAAATAAGTAGGAGTGCAGCTACAAACGAGAATGCCTTCATACACAGCATGGAAGTCCTTAAATTTGGCAATCGGCAACGAAATTGGCTGTGATTACGGTCTATCAGAGGAATATTTGCGCAGAGCCACGGGCATTTTGAAAGCTGGGAGCCGGTAGTAGTGGTACTATCCTCTGGTGATACGCGGGCCCACGGCTGTGTGCTGGGTGCTAGTGCTCGGCCAGATGAGATCGCTGCCGCGGTGAAAGTCGCGGAGGCGCCGATCTCTCGTGTTTGCGAAACGCGGGCGCAGTTTGGGTGAGGCGTGACTATCGTGCAGCGTGTGAAGACATAAACGTGAGGAACAGCGCCACCTCCGACTCAGTGGTTCAGCGGTGACGATCGCACACACTGGGCGTTCATCAGCACACTCAGTTCAGCAGCTGTGCTCACAGATTCTAAGTCAATGTGATCAAAATATACATGTCTAGTGTACACGGGGGTTTCGCGTTTCTAAACATTTCTAACGCATTTCGTCTGGTCATATGATTCTCAGCATCAAAAAGATTTGAATGAACAAATGCGTTTTCACTCAGCTACAAGTGTAGCAAAATTTTCTTATCTCATTCCGTCTACCTACAAGGAACTTTCTTGGTTAAGTACAGTCTGGAGGTGAAATTACAACACGATTTATGTCTTCTTTTTGTTCTTCTCGTTTATGGGATTTCGTACCTCGTCCAGTAAGAGCTGAACCCTTGCAGGATCACTCTGTTGTTCGACAGTTCAGAATTCTGTTTCTTAGGTAGGGGCAGAGGTGTCGAGTTGAACTTTGTGTCGCATTCCAAGGGCTACAGCCCATTGATCGTGTGAAACATTTAAGCTTCTAAGTCAATCTAATCAAAGGGTACAGTCATTTGTGCCGTATATTTAGACACCTGCAAACTCATTCATTAAAACCTATATAGCACGTCCCATTGACCAACAATCATTAAAAGTGAAAAGAAGCCAGTTTCTATAATACAAGTAAAGGGAAAAATCCTAAAATTATTCATTCGTAATTACTTAACTTTTTTGTATTTTTTGTCTGTCTGCCAGTCTGTCGTCTAAGACGCCTTATACACTCCTGGAAATTGAAATAAGAACACCGTGAATTCATTGTCCCAGGAGGGGGAAACTTTATTGACACATTCCTGGGGTCAGATACATCACATGATCACACTGACAGAACCACAGGCACATAGACACAGGCAACAGAGCATGCACAATGTCGGCACTAGTACAGTGTATATCCACCTTTCGCAGCAATGCAGGCTGCTATTCTCCCATGGAGACGATCGTAGAGATGCTGGATGTAGTCCTGTGGAACGGCTTGCCATGCCATTTCCACCTGGCGCCTCAGTTGGACCAGCGTTCGTGCTGGACGTGCAGACCACGTGAGACGACGCTTCATCCAGACCCAAACATGCTCAATGGGGGACAGATCCGGAGATCTTGCTGGCCAGGGTAGTTGACTTACACCTTCTAGAGCACGTTGGGTGGCACGGGATACATGCGGACGTGCATTGTCGTGTTGGAACAGCAAGTTCCCTTGCCGGTCTAGGAATGGTAGAACGATGGGTTCTATGACGGTTTGGATGTACCGTGCACTATTCAGTGTCCCCTCGACGATCACCAGAGGTGTACGGCCAGTGTAGAGGATCGCTCCCCACACCATGATGCCGGGTGTTGGCCCTGTGTGCCTCGGTCGTACGCAGTCCTGATTGTGGCGCTCACCTGCACGGCGCCAAACACGCATACGACCATCATTGGCACCAAGGCAGAAGCGACTCTCATCGCTGAAGACGACACGTCTCCATTCGTCCCTCCATTCACGCGTGTCGCGACACCACTGGAGGCGGGCTGCACGATGTTGGGGCGTGAGCGGAAGACGGCCTTACGGTGTGCGGGACCGTGGCCCAGCTTCATGGAGACGGTTGCGAATGGTCCTCGCCGATACCCCAGGAGCAACAGTGTCCCTAATTTGCTGGGAAGTGGCGGTGCGGTCCCCTACGGCACTGCGTAGGATCCTACGGTCTTGGCGTGCATCCGTGCGTCGCTGCGGTCAGGTCCCAGGTCGACGGGCAGGTGCACCTTCCGCCGACCACTGGCGACAACATCGATGTACTGTGGAGACCTCACGCCCCACGTGTTGAACAATTCGGCGGTACGTCCACCCGGCCTCCCGCATGCCCACTATACGCCCTCGCTCAAAGTCCGTCAACTGCACATACGGTTCACGTCCACGCTGTCGCGGCATGCTACCAGTGTTAAAGACTGCGATGGAGCTCCGTATTCCACGGAAAACAGGCTGACACCGACGGCGGCGGTGCACAAATGCTGCGCAGCTAGCGCCATTCGACTGCCAACACCGCGGTTCCTGGTGTGTCCGCTGTGCCGTGCGTGTGATCATTGCTTGTACAGCCCTCTCGCAGTGTCTGGAGCATGTATGGTGGGTCTGACACACCGGTGTCAATGTGTTCTTTTTTCCATTTCCAGGAGTGTATTATGAATGGGTACAGGTACAAAGTTGAATTTTTTGTCAGGTACTAAAGTCTATGGTCTCTCTGCGATCTAAAACATTTAAGCAACAAGTCAATGCAGTCACAAGATACTGCCGTCTGTAAATGTTGTTTTTTCTTGGGAACGGGTAGAGTTATCAAGCTAAAATTTATGTTAAAGTTCTCTTGGCGGTGTAAATAATTTAAGCTTATAAGTCAATGCAAGCAAAAGATATGGCCATATACGGCACATTTTGAACTCTCGAAAACTCACTCACCAAAATATATAGATGAACTATCTATACACATAGGTCTACTGGGCCTGATGGGATAGGGGCAGCCGGCACGGTAGCTCAGCGAGCTCGGACAGAGATCTGGGTACCCTTTGTAATGAAGATAAGTGAGTGGAATATTCGACGATTAACTTGAAGAAGTGTCACGTGATATCCGTCCAGACTGTATGACGTGAACAATGGAGAAGAAAATGAAAAGAAAGCTGTAAATCGCGTTCCTGGGAACGAGAGCCCAGAGATCGAATTCCTGTCGGACGATCAATTTTTTAGTTTTCGTTTTAATCAATACTTGACCTCTCTACGACATGAGGAGTCGCCAGAAACAACACATGTTTCGGACTCCACATTAAACTGTTCGTCCGCTTTCCCAGTTGGATAACTGGGGAAGGCTAAGGGCATGAATGTTACGTCCAGTAGAACGACTTGAAGAGAGACACACAAATTATTATTCTAGAATGAGATTTTCACTGTGCAGCGGAGTGTGCACTGATATGAAACTTCCTGCCAGATTAAAACTGTGTGTCCGACCGAGACTCGAATTCGGGACCTTTGCCTTTCGCGAGCAAGTGCTCTACCAACTGAGCTACCCAATCACGACTCACGGCCCGCCCTCACAGCTTTACTTCTGCCAGTACCTCGTCTCCTACCTTCCAAACTTTACAGAAGCTCTCCTGGTAGAGCACTTGCCGGCGAAAGGCAAATGTCCAGAGTTCGAGTCCCGGCCCGGCACACAGTTTTAATCTGCCAGGAAGTTTCACAAATTATTATTATTATTATTATTATTATTATTATTATTTATATACGTAATTGAGCTCGTACCAAACCATCAGAGCACGGTTCCAACTCCCAACTGTCTGCTGTTTTATTTCCTAAAACGTCGAAATTGTTATATGGGTTGTGTCAATGTTTGTGACAGCTGCCTTGCGTCTAGAGACATGTGAGAATGTTTTCTAAATGTCTGGGTAGCATGTATCTGAGGCGTAACGTGCATACCAGCCCAGCATTTGCCGATTTGTATGTGGGAAACCGCCTATAAATGATATCCGCTATGACCGGCTTATAAACCCCCCTGTTAATCGGCGATATGGATTAGATCCAGAGCATACTCGCCTCCCCTAATCCCGGGAGCTGCACGTCAATGGTCTCAGCTATTCCCATGTAAATAACATTCGTGAGTCATCATATCCTTGTTGTATACAATACTTTCAGTTCCACCTCATACCACAAATACTTATTCAGAGTCTTTCACTGCTGCAAGCACTCTACAGTGGAATAACCTGTGCCTTTACATTGAAGAATTTACAAATCATCCAAGTTTCAAAACCAAACTAATGGTCTAATTTTTGAAACATTTGTAGCTCTTATTTAATTTCTCTCTAGGCTCGCATACACAACAGTATGCAGTCTGTGTGCTGTTCACTTGATCACAGCGTGGAACACAGGTAGAGACATTCGGCGGAAGGGATGCCACGTCCGTGTGAGTTGGAGGGTAGCAATGAGAGGACACGGTTGTATATTAAAGTCGTGGTAGTGGGTGCTAGGAACTGATAACATTAGCATTTGGGATAGGATGTCGGCGTTGCAAGAAAGATTATAGTATAACAAGTAATAAAGTGAAAAAATCACAGAGGTAATTTCAATGTTTTACGAATTGTCTAACGCGTTCTATCAGGATTCTGCAGTTGGTGCTAGTTTTGCATGATAACAGTTGGTACCAAGAAGCGAAGCGAACAGTCATAATTTAATCACTTTCCCACAAAAATTACGCAACAAAAATTTACAGTGGCGTATCCATGAAGCGGGCGACGCACCTAACCAGAGTTTGCCGGAATGATGCACGCAAAACAGACCATTACATGCCGCAGATTCTTTCACTAACATTTCCTTTTTGTAGTCAGATTAGGTAATACAAAAACAAAACAACTGCCCAACTAAAAAGGTAAAGACGACATTTGCATCTAACGAACATTAACAGGCACCTCTACGGTCGCAAGTTCGAATCCTGCCTCGGGCAGGATGTGTATGATGTCCTTAGCTTAGTTAGGTTTAATTAGTTCTAAGTTCTAGGCGACTGATGACCTCAGAAGTTAAGTCACATAGTGATCAGAGCCATTTGAACCATTAACAGGCAGTTATTCTACTCCAAGATAAACATTCAAATGCGACATGATTAAGTATAAACAAACTTCAATAACAACTTCACCTCTCGGAACTGCAATCACAGTTTAAGCGCACTTTGTTGAAGATGCGATATGGGTCCAAGGACTTCGTCAGTTACGATTGCAGTGAGCATGAGATCTACGACATTGGATCATGGATCAATGGAAATGTGTCCCCTGGTCAAATGAATCGAGTATCTTATTACACCAAGTCGATGGTCGTACCCGAAAATGTCGCCATCCAAGCGAATTGGTGCTCCAAAGATACACCGCAACACTGAAGCACGCCGGTAGAGACAGCATTTTTCTATGGGGAACATTCGCCTGGGCTTCCATAGGGCCTCTAGTAGTAATCGAAGCACCACAACAGTTGTGGACCATGTGAACAGTATTGCAGACCACCTGTATCTCTTCATGTCTGATGCCTTCGCCGAGGGCGATGGCATACTGCGACATGGAAACTGTCCGTGCCATAAGGACAGAAATGTGACGCAATGCTGGATTATCGTAAATGATATTTACCTCTTGGCAATAAAATTGTGCTGATCACAACCTGACAGAATACATGTGGGCAGTTTTCAGGTCTCAATTCCGCACCCGCAAAGCACCAGCCCATAATTTGCGGGAATTGCTTGATCTGTGTGTGGAAATCTGGAGCCACATGCCTCCGGAAACCAATCAAAACACTATAAAACGTATGCCACACATTATCGTTGCTGTATAGCCTACCAAAAGCGGTCCAGCACGTGGTCGTAACGTTTTGGCTCATCTTTGCACCGAGCGAGGTGACGCAGTAGTTAGCATATTGGACTCGCACTCGGGAGGACGACGGTTCACCCCGCGTCCGGCCATCCTGATTTAGATTTTCCGTGATTTCCCTAAATCGCCCCAGGAAAATGCCGGGATGGTTCGTTTGAAAGGGCACGGTCGACTTCCTTTCCCATCCTTCCCTAACCAGATGGGACCGATGACCTCACTGTTTGGTCCCTTCCCCCCAAATCAACAAACCAACTTCATCGGTGCATGTACAGAACGAAGACCTAAACTGTCGTTCTCCTGTTCGTACTTGAAGCGTGTAAATTGAAATAAAATTCATATTTGACAGAACATTAAAATGCACGACAGTATAAATGGCAAGCTGACTGAGGAAGAAATACAGATTAGCTAAATAAAAAACCACGTAGTGGTGGAACCGAAGCAATACTTCAATCCTAATGTAATCAAAAGAATAAAAAAAGAAACTGGTTGTGAAGCCATTATTCAGTTGTCAGTTCTTGGAGAATAAACCAAGATTCAAGTTCGAGAATGACTAGTAATGGTGTTAATTTTTTTCAAAGGAAAGTGAACGAATAATTCATGTACTGTGATTAAGGTTTCATTACACGAAAAAATGTAAAATCCAAATAATTGTCACAAATACTCTTCAACGAACCACAAGCCTGTAACGAATGCCGAGCACTGAAACAATAGGAGCAACATCTGTAGTAAATCGTGTCAGAAGGTTTCGAATCATAGGTATCGTATCTACACCAGTGCTATCCGACTGTTGTGTCTCTTATTATTGTAACTTATTTTTTTTCGGAGTTGTTCCCATTTCTTGTATGCAACTTTTAATTTCCAGTAAAATGGACAAAGATATGGATTAATTTCCAGTCTGCGATGAGACGACTGGGTACGGAGCTCAAGCTAGGATTCAAAGGAGTCATCCCGGAATTCATCTAAACTGAATTTCTGAAATGAAGGAAACTGGACAGAGACTTGAAATTCACTGCTCCCTAACATATGACCAGGGCGCCAATTTTGGTCTGTAATTATAAATAAGAAAATATGTGCGAAATTAGGACAATAGGTTTTGAGTGATTTATGTCAGTCTGGAGCAGTTGCTTTCGAATTTTAAGGACTGTAATTAACATGTTACTTCAGTAATGTTATACATAACAAAATCAATAAATTCATAAATATTGCTTGGTTGAATAAGTAGAAACTTGAAATATGAGACGCGTAAACAAAAAAGCAAACCGTAACAAATTACTTTCATTCTCACCCTGCCACAGCGAAGCAACTATGGATGTCTGGCAAAATTATAGCTAAATAAATTCATTTCCTTGGAATAGTTGCTCGCTACACAAAACAGGCTGGCATTAAAAGGGAAGATTCATGATATACAACCACTAATCATGACTATAAATGAGCACAGACGGAAATGGTCCTGTCGTAATAAACGTAAAGGTACCTGAAGAATATCTTGATGTGTCGGCTAATGGGTGGAACATATAAGGGCCAGTCTTAAAAGAGATGGACGTTCCAATAAGATCACCATTACGTTTTATGTGGCTATATAAATACATAACTGGGAACTCACTAACTTGACTGTTTCCTTGCGGCCAAGAGTATTTCAGTCTAGTCCCTAAAAGACACAAAAGTTTAAGGGCACATAATATTTCAGCGAAAATTGATAGTCACTAAAAGCGATTTAAGTTTTTACACTCTGGATCTTCATGTTATTAGTTAGAACAACAACGATCTCGTTTATGTTACGGATATAACCCGGGATTCTCTTCCGTCACGATACTGATTTACTTTTTGCTTAGTCCGATAAGGTTGTAGCAGACCAGTACCAACACATAGCAGAAATTATTAGACAACATTCTCAGTTTCTGGTTAAGTTATATACATTGCAGAAATTATTATGATAACTGTTATAATTACCAAAATAAATAATATTGACGATAATAATAATGTTTGTTTGTTTAGTCATCTTCCGCAGCAACCACTATAATCAATTATTGTTAGTTTTTCTGTCTAATGTTCACTACAACTAGTTCCGGTCTGAGGTTTACCGCAATTAGTTTCAGTAAGCTTTAGTTGGAAAACCAACAGTAATTGAATGTAAGAACTACTGTGGAAGACTGACATGCAAACAACCATATGGTGGATGCTCGCTCATGCTTTTCCAAGTGGCCTTTAACAGAAGTTTGCAAAGATATATCTCAACATACGAATTCCTAAGCACTTTGCACTCAGTGAGATTCATGTAAGAAATTCAGCCATCAAAGATCATACCGAAAGAGTTAGAAAAATTTAGAAGTGCGACTAAATGGAGTCAATAGCATAAAGGCACACAATATCTGGGTTATACCCACCATAAAGTACATAGCAGGCACTGTGAACTGAACGCAAATACAGAAAAGCAAGGAAGCTCATGGCATTTTCACATGTATTCCACCCTCGCTGTGAAGTCGACAATATGTACTTGCCCAGAAAAGCAGACGGCAGACGACTTCTGCAAGTAAGGCAGCCAGAAGAAGAACAGAAGCATGAATTGACAAACTGTGTGAAAGATAGCAAAGAATCAGCTCTGAACTCGCAAAATATCGCAAACCGAGAACCAATACTGTAAAGCTGTACTCTAGCGCTGGACTGACAACCGGCGTAATGTAGCACTCCGTGGGCAGTTTTCGCAGAATATTGAAGGTAAAATAATTAAGAAAACACGGAACTACAGAAGGAAACTGAAGGATTGATTTTCGCCACACATGAGCAAGCTATCAGAACTAACACCTTTAAAGCCAGAATAGAGAAATCAGCAAATGACCTGAAGTGTAGACTCCACAAAGAAGCTGACACAACAGTTCACCGTATTATGGGCTGTTGAGAAAACAGGTACATGAATTACCTGTTTAAACGTATATCAAAATTACTGTCTACTATTGGCAAGGAAGTGGTAGTACCACAAGCTAGAAAATGTTGTCGATTACGAACATGCCAAATTACTGTTGGACTTCCAATTGCAGATAGATCGAATACTGAAACAAAGTGCACCAGACACTGTAATTGTGGAAGTATGGTTCACGGACACTGCCATTCCAGGTGGTAGCAGCATCGACGAGAGACAACATGAAAAACTTGCCAAACTCCAAGACTTAAAAATCGGACTACAGCGACCCTCTGGCAAATCAGAGAAAGTGGTTCCAATAGTTCTGAGCATACTGGCAGCAGTGCCGAAAGATCTACGTAGGTATTTGAGAGTCATCGGCATTCGTAAAATATCCATCTGTCATCTACAAAAAATCACTTTCCTGGGATATGCACGAATTTTCTGTTCATACAACAGCCAGTTCTACGTACTTGGTAAGTGCCCTACAAGTAATAAAATACGAAATTCATTATAAGAACTCGGTTTCTGTTTTTACTGACGTAATAATAATAATAATAATAATAATAATAAATTGCAGTAAGAAAAACAAAAATGTTGATCGGTTTAGCGCATCTGAAACCCTATTTCGTATCATCATAAAGGGTGGGATAATAAAGAAGAAGACTGATATGACAGTGTCAATAACTGTTAAAAATAGAAGAGAAGTGCTCGGGGGAGGGGGGGAGGGTTAAGGAGGGAAGGGGACTTTGGAAGGGAGAGTAAGACAGAGGGCTTCACAAGAGTGATTGCAGAAAAGGATATGGGAGAGGGCGCTATTGTTAAAGAAGGTGGACCACTAGCTGTCTTTGACGTTTGAATATAACTTAATTTCTAAGATTTCTTTTCTTTTACGAAGATCTTCCAGAACGCAAGTTACTGAGAACTGTAGTGGCGTACAGAATATTTCCTTTGTTGAGAACAAGTGTTTAAGATGTGTTGTTCAGACAGTAGTCTGGGAGTTGAAGATAAATAAGAGGGAGTGTAATGATTGCGAAGACGACAAAGCAAGCACAGGATACTGCAGCCTGTAAGTTATTGGCATCGAAGCCATGATAATTGCTTCACGTTCAGATCCAAACTTCCAATGTCGTAAACCATGTATATACAACATGCACCCGTACATCGATTATGTATATTCCCGTACAGGGGAGACATTTAACTGTAGACCGCTTGCCCGTTGTAGCGACTTTCAGTTAAGAGGTCTCCCCTGTACGGGAATATACATAATAGATGTACGAGTGCAGGTTGCATATAAATGGTTTACGACATATGGGAGTTTGGGTCTGGTCGTAAAGCGTGCAAGCAAAGCCTAACCGTAAGGCGACTCATCGCGGTAATTCGGAAATTCGTTTGTTAGTCCTTGCCTGGCACAAATTCTCACTGTCGTCATTCCATTATACAGCCTAGTGTTGTCCATATTCGCAACTGCGAACACATTTCATGAATTTTTTTTTAGCATGAAGGAAGTGTTTCGTTCTGCACACTAATGTACACCTTTGTGAAAATTTCGTGAGATATCGCTGGTAAGCGATGTCAAATTAAGATTATATGGAATAATCAAATGGAAATGTAGTCTATCAACAAAGGAAGAAGCTTATAAAATATTCGTTCGACCAGTGAGAGAGGAAATAGAGAAGATCCAAAAACGATCATCAGGTTTCTTTACAGGTTCGTTTAGTAAGCGTGAAAGCGTCACGGAGATGCTTAGTCAACTCTGTTGCACACCCTCCAAGACAGGCGGTCTGCATCACGGTGTGGTCTGATATTAAAGTTTCCAGAGCGGACGTTCCTACAAGGGGCAGCCAATATACTGCTTCCACACATATACTCACATGAAAAGTGTTTTGCACCACCGTGGTTCCCAGACCTCCTGAAGATAGACGTTTACTGTGGATATTGTATCACAGGCACAGCCCCTTTGACTGTTCAGAGATGTCACTAAGCCCGACCAAAGATGTAATCAACCATGCATGAGCAGCGCCTGTTAGGCGAAGGGGGTCCGACAGTCGATCAGTTCTAGTCATTCCTAGTCATTCCACCAGGAAGGAGGTACACGGCTCGAGTTGTCTATAAATCAACCACGCCTAGACGGTCAATACTGCAGTTCGGTCGCGTCCGCATTGTTACTTTTTGCCAAGAAGGTCTCTCAACAAGGGAACTATCCAGGCGTCTCGGACTGAAACAAAGCGATGTTGTTTTGACATGCAAGAGATGCAGAGAGACAGGAACTATCGATGACATACCTCACTTAGGACACCCAAGGGCTTCTACTGCAGTGGATTATGGCTCGGAGCAACCCTGACAGGAACGCCACAATGTTGAATAATGCTTTTCGTGCTTTTCGACTCAAACTGTGCGCAGTAGGCTTTACTCCTGACATCCATTGCGAGTTCCATCTTTGCAACAATGAAACCATGCAGCGCGGTGCCGATGGGCCGAACAACATGCCGAATGGACCGCTCTGAATTGGCATCACGTTCTCTTCACCGAATAGTGTTCCCTTCAACCAGACAATCGTCAGAGACCTGTCTTGAGCCAATCCGGTCAGGTTGAACGCCTTAGACACACTGTCCAGGTGCAGGTTCCCTCCTGTTTTGTGGTATCATTATGTAGGAACGACATACGCCACTAGTGGTCATGGAAAGCGTCGTAATGGCTGTACGATACGTGAATACCATCCTTCCACCGATAGTGCAACCATATCAGCAATATATTGGCAGGGGATTCGTCTTCATGGACGACAATGAGCGCCTCCATCGTGCTCTTCCTTCAGGATAACGACATCGCTCGACTAGAGTGGCCAGCATGTTCTCCAGACATGAACCCTATCGAATATGCCTGGGATGTATTGAATGGGGCTGTTTATGAACGACGTGACTCACCAACGACTCTGAGGGGTCTACGTCGAATAGCCGTTGAGGATTGGAACAATCTATACCAACAGTTCCTTGATGAACTTGTGGATAGTATGTCATGAAGACAATAGGCGTGCATCAAAGCAAGAGGACGTGTTAGTAGGTGTTAGAGGTACCGGTGTGTACAGCAACTGGGACCACCACCTCTGAAGATGTCGGTCTATGGTGGTACAACAAGAAATGTGTGGTTTTCATAAGCAATAAAAAGAGCGGAAATGTTGGTTATGTTGATCTCTATTCCAATTTTCTGTAGAGGTTCCGGAACTCTCGGAACCGAGACGATTCAAAACATTTTTTTTAATGTGTGTATATTTCCAGGAGAGACAATGACCAGGAAACCAGAGACATTCGACCCCAAAAGGGGCCTTACCGGCAATCTCTTTCCCCGCGAACCAAACGCGACTGAAAGACGAAGAGGGGAAATAACACTGGTACACAGAGTACGCTGTGACACACCCCGAAAGGTGGCTTACGGAGATTGAATATAGATTAAAACTGTGAACTCCAAGGGTTATCGGTTCCAGAACTTCAGCTGTCACGACCACTGCACTGAAGAAATCCTTTATGATCCCTTTTCACTATTCGATTCCTACCTTTATCCTCCGTTGTTCCCTTTCTCGGCACTTTTGCAGACTCTAAGTTTTCTACACTACAATTAAGCACTAGCGCAAAAATGGTGAATACAAGAACGTTCGACTTCTTTTGAGATGATTTTATGGAAATACTATTTTATACTCCCCATGACCATGAAACGAGCTGAGGTGGGAGTCGAGAAAGCGCCGGTATTTAGGATTTCCTTTTACAACGAAGCTTTAGATATCAGGTGGAAATGTCTGATGTAACATTAGCATGAATAAGAAGGGAACTGTTAATTACAGAGGAGAGGGTGAGATCCTTGCCGTTGTATTGGAAACACACTCCAATCTTCTACTGCTTATTCGTGGTAAGCTGGACCAGACGCACAAAGGAACTGTGCCGTGAACAAAGAGCTGTAACAAATCCCACCAGCGAACGTATTTAGTCGAGGAAATGAGCTGCTCTCGGTTCTCCGGCAACTACCATTCGGCAGTCAACGTCACTGGCGCGTTGCACCGCGACTGA
This sequence comes from Schistocerca gregaria, assembly GCF_023897955.1. NCBI lineage: Eukaryota > Metazoa > Arthropoda > Insecta > Orthoptera > Acrididae > Schistocerca > Schistocerca gregaria. The sequence goes on from NC_064923.1 coordinate 332,154,565, forward strand.
CGATACATGTCTTCTGGTGTCTGCGGCAAACGAAAGCTGATTAGAACGTTCACGCAGTGAACAGGCCACAGAAATTGCTTGAGTCCTGAACTTTCAAGCATCATATAACGCATATTTCACCCAAGTAGTTATTAAAAGTGTTATATATTGTTTTCTTGTGTAACATTCTTTCTTTAGCTGGACAATAGTTGGCAGCTCATGATATGTTATACACGCAGTTACGGTGTGGGCATCCGTAATAGCGATACGTCTTAAACATGTCATCCTCAAGACACGGCAATAACAGGCATGAATTCGTCAGTATACTGCCTTATCAGTAATTTGTTTTTACGGGGTGATTTAAATACATCTGAACCTAAATTTGAAAAGAAACAACGTAATCTGAGCATCAAGCAAGGAACTATATGGCTGTATCCCAAAGGAGTGTTGTAAGATCGTTGCTGTTTACAATATAAAATCACGACGAAAAACAGCCGCCTCTAGAGAAACCATAACAAACATCTTTTTATTGCGCTCCTGGACTTGGTAACTCCCTGGATTCGGTTACGAAGTGAGTCCACAAGATTGTGGAAGTACTTCTCATCCAGGTTGAGCACTCGATGAGGGTCTATTCGCGCAATTCCACCAAAATGCTGAGATTCTAAATTCGGCATTTAACTTTATTCTAATATGTCTCACAGATTTTTTATGAGTTTCAAATTAGGCGATTTTTAAGAACAATCGAGGTGTAATACAATGGGTAGTGTGTGGGGTGTTCAGAAAACTAGTTACAAATCCTACCAGCACGATGAACGTAGCTGTTGTCTTAAAAAATATGGATATCAATGGCCTCTTGCTAAATGAACGACTCCAAATGTTCATTGCATGCAGTTCCCATTGTAATCTTCCTCCTCAAACGGCTGCAATGGACCTTCTTTCACTGCCTGCAACAATTCATGTCAAGTTCGGAAACGATTTTGTTTCACAAGCCGTGAAACGCGGCTCAGGTCCCTCTCAGACACGACCTTCTTCCGACTACAATTCTGACGTAGCGTTTCGTGGCCACGTGTGTTGTACCAACATATTCAGCAACTCCACTCACCATGTGGCCTACGGCCAAACACGACCGCCCTCTTTGCTCTTTTGTCACGTCCCATGTTTACGTACAATCTCCACTTGAAATATAAATACGATATACAGTGCCTGTGTTACTCCGAATTAAGATGGAAAGTTCCTTTGGACATGCATGCATGTTCAAAGGAAAAGGCACTGCAGTGAGTGCAGCCATTACTGGAATGCATTAAATGCATTCGCAGTTGTACATATGGACAACCATCAGCCGTAGAATGGAATCACGACAGTGAAAAGTTGTGCCGGACCGCAACCCGTACCCAGATTTCCTACTTGTTGCTAGCGCTCGCCTTACCATTAGGCTATCCGTGCACGACTCACGGCCACCCCGAAACTTCCATATATAATCAACTACGTGTCTACAAACTGTACTCGTACACCCATTATGTATATTCCCGTACGGGGGAGATATTTTGCTATATGTCACTTTCTCGGTGTGGGGTAAATAAATTTGATATTGCAGTGCCTATGTTATTCTAATCACTGTGCACTGTTCCTTCGGACCTGCTCTTTCAAGTAAATTGTCTCACCTGGGCGGGAATGTACATAATATATGTACGAGTACACGCTGTAGACACGTGATTGACGACATCTGGAATTTCCGGGGTGGCCTTGAATCGTGCCCGGATAGCCAAATGGCGATGCGGCAGCGAGTAGTAAGCGAGAAATTAGGGTACGAGTCCTTGCCAAGCATAAATTTTCATGGTCATCATTATATTATACACCTGATGGTAGTCCATATTTAATTGCAAATACATTTAATGAGACGTATATGTCTCACTGATAGCTGCTTTCTAATACTCACATGGAGGCAGTGTGCGCATGGCTGAACACGTGATTCAGTCGTTGCATGATTTGTAAAGGTTTAACAATTGAGCTGTTCGTGTCCACTGGCGTGACTAACCTTTTGCCCGGTGAACTTATATAAATGATCTAATGTACACAGGGCCGGCCGCGGTGGTCTCGCGGCTCTAGGCGCGCAGTCCGCAACCGTGTGGCTGCTACGGTCGCAGGTTCGAATCCTGCCTCGGGCATGGATGTGTGTGATGTCCTTAGGTTAGTTAGGTTTAAGTAGTTCTAAGTTTTAGGGGACTGATGACCACAGCAGTTGAGTCCCATAGTGCTCAGAGCCATTTTTAATGTACACAGGGCGAGCAGAAACAATCAGAAACGCTTGCAAGGTTGTTGCAAGGCACGTTGTGTGTTAGAAATAATTGTTAGCAGAATGTTCGAAACGTCCCCCAATTTCAGAGACATTTAGGATCGAAGTTAGCCAAATTCAAGCAGTTCCTCAGAGAAAGTGTCTCCAAACGTGTTCTTCGTTCGGTTTCCTCAAACCGAACGTACGTAGGTTTTGATTACCCAGCTTAAATTTATCACTTCCGAAAAAGGCGCATTTTATCTGGTAACTAGCATCTGAACAAGCTGTAACTCACGAACACACAGATTTCTGTGGTACACCAAATTTTAGAGTGTACAAGTACTTGAATTTGAGCGCACAACGGTCGGATTGACTAACTTCAATGCTAAATGACTCGTAAATGGTGCAACCATGATTTTTCTTCTTTTTTAACACGTGTTTCCCAGCACAGCTTCCCCTACAACATCCTTTCTAGCTTTCAATGCTATTTTCTGACAATCCTGTGTAGTCCATGAGGCTGTTAACAGATTATGCTGTTGCCATAGAAAGTTTGCAATGACAGAAGACTGCCGACATGCAGGAAGACCTGTGAAGAATCGATGACGCTGTAGGGACAGACAGTTGATCTTGAACGTAAAAAAATGACATAGGGGCGTCGATAACAACTAGTGTTCCAAAATGCTATTGGTGATAATGGTCTTAACACAGTAACAACGTTAAAAGAAGCCAACATTAATCTTTCGGAGTGACCTAAAGTGGAATGATCACCCAACAAGTGGTTTTAAGTAAAGCAGAGTGGTATGTGTCACAAAGTAATTAACAATTAACTAACCAGCTATACTTACTCTAACTTGAAATGTATGGATTCACGTTCAGAAAAAAAAATCTTGAACTACCAGAGAAGGAAGTTCATATTCACAGGACATGTACGTTAGTATGTTATGCAGGTGTAATTAGCATTTCACACACCTCGGTTCACCATGTGTCCTGTTGTTTACTATGCGCAATGTGCGACATCGGCCGTGATAACTTGTTCCATGCGTGATGGCATCGACGCGTGTAAGGTGCGAATAGTGTCCTCTGATATAGTCGACCACGCTGCATTCATTTGTTTTCAAAGTTCATCTGTGGTGATTAGCATTGGGTCACAGCACTGCACCCGTCGTTTCACCATATTCAACACATCTTCCATTGGCTACAAGTCTGGTGATCTGGCGGGCCAGGGCAAAAGGCTGACATCCTGTGACACCATGAAAGCACGTCTTCGTGCAGCAACATGGTGTCGTGCATTATCTTGCTGAAAGTGGCGTCTGGGATGTTGCCCAAAAAGGGAATGGCTACGGTCGCAGGATGTAATTCACGTTGGTGACATTGGTCGCAGTGCCCTGGACACGCAACAGCTGTGATTTATGGCTGTACCCAACAACACGCTACACCATGAGACCATGAGTTGCGGCTGTGTATTTTACGCGAATACAGCCATTGTGATGCCGCTCCCGCTGCCTACGGCGAACCAAAATGCGGCCATCATTTTAAAAGAAACAGAACCTGGATTCATCTGAAAACAGTATCTTATGCGAAATTTCCTGGCAGATTAAAACTGTGTGCCGGACCGAGACTCGAGCTCGGGACCTTTGCCTTTCTCGGGCAAGTGCTCTACCATCTGAGCTACCCAAGCACGACTCACGCCCCCTCCTCATAGCTTTACTTCCGCCAGTACCTCGTCTCCTACTTTCCAAACTTCACAGAAGCTCTCCTGCGAACCTTCAGTATCTGATGCCATTCCTGTCCCCAATGACGATCCATGCGCCACTGCCGTCCAACATGTTTCTGCACATTCGGCAAAGGTAGGCAGACAGACGGAGAAGTGGACGACGTGCACATAAACCATGCCGTAACAAACGGCGACCGACTGTCACCCCTGATGGAGTACGGTGTATTACTTTGTTCCACTGTTGCGCAAGAGCAGAGGGGGACGCAGATCGTCCTACAATGCCATTTGGATGAGGTGTCGATCTTCTCGGGGGTGGTGCGACCTAACACATCTCATCGTGTTCTACGGCCTTTCGTGAATCATTCTGCACACACCCGTTGCCCTGCCGTAATACTTCGTCTCACACGAGCAGAAATGTCCAGGATGGCTGCATCACATTCTCTCATGTCAATAATGCGCCCTCTTTCAAACTCACTTATTTGACGGTTCGCGCATACGTCTGCGAGGCATCCCACACTTCTGCTCAAGTCACACTGATCTATTTCCCGCAGTTTGTAGCAACAACAGGAGCCGGATGCCCATTGATATCGATTGCGACCTTGAACCCGTATTTGAGAAAAAATTTTAAACTCTGCTTTTCTCCTTTAATCATCTATATAAACGCTGAAGCGTTCACGTTCATCAAATCATTTTCTGAATCTGCTGTCTACAAAGAAAATAAAAGGGTGAACAAGAGAAAGAAAGACTTCTATAAACTGCAAAAAGGAGATTTATGAAAAAATTTCCGTTATTTGAAGAACACATTTCATGAATGATTTGTTTTTGTTTTTTTGTTTGAGTATTCGTCATTCGATATTTCAGCGCTTTAAAAGAAAAGTTTCGTGTCCTTTCGCGACACTGACACTAGATCTGCTTAATGTTTCCAGCAACCTCGAATGAACCAATGAATCAAGTCTTAATCTACATCTACATCTGCACCTACACTCCTGGCAATTGAAATAAGAATACCGTAACTTCATTGTCCCAGGAAGGGGAAACTTTATTGACACATTCCTGGGGTCAGATACATCACATGATCACACTGACAGAACCACAGGCACATAGACACAGGCAACAGAGCATGCACAATGTCGGCACTAGTACAGTGTATATCCACCTTTCGCAGCAATGCAGGCTGCTATTCTCCCATGGAGACGATCGTAGAGATGCTGTGGAACGGCTTGCCATGCCATTTCCACCTGGCGCCTCAGTTGGACCAGCGTTCGTGCTGGACGTGCAGACCGCGTGAGACGACGCTTCATCCAGTCCCAAACATGCTCAATGGGGAACATATCGGGAGATCTTGCTGGCCAGGGTAGTTGACTTACACCTTCTAGAGCACGTTGGGTGGCACGGGATACATGCGGACGTGCATTGTCCTGTTGGAACAGCAAGTTCCCTTGCCGGTCTAGGAATGGTAGAACGATGGGTTCTATGACGGTTTGGATGTACCGTGCACTATTCAGTGTCCCCTCGACGATCACCAGAGGTGTACGGCCAGTGTAGGAGATCGCTCCCCACACCATGATGCCGGGTGTTGGCCCTGTGTGCCTCGGTCGTATGCAGTCCTGATTGTGGCGCTCACCTGCACAGCGCCAAACACGCATACGACCATCATTGGCACCAAGGCAGAAGCGACTCTCATCGCTGAAGACGACACGTCTCCATTCGTCCCTCCATTCACGCCTGTCGCGACACCACTGGAGGCGGGCTGCAAGATGTTGGGGCGTGAGCGGAAGACGGCCTAACGGTGTGCGGGACCGTAGCCCAGCTTCATGGAGACGGTTGCGAATGGTCCTCGCCGATACCCCAGGAGCAACAGTGTCCCTAATTTGCTGGGAAGTGGCGGTGCGGTCCCCTACGGCACTGCGTAGGATCCTACGGTCTTGGCGTGCATCCGTGCGTCGCTGCGGTCCGGTCCCAGGTCGACGGGCACGTGCACCTTCCGCCGACCACTGGCGACACCATCGATGTACTGTGGAGACCTCACGCCCCACGTGTTGAGCAATTCGGCGGTACGTCCACCCGGCCTCCCGCATGCCCACTATACGCCCTCGCTCAAAGTCCGTCAGCTGCACATACGGTTCACGTCCACGCTGTCGCGGCATGCTACCAGTGTTAAAGACTGCGATGGAGCTCCGTATGCCACTGCAAACTGGCTGACACTGACGGCGGCGGTGCACAAATGCTGCGCAGCTAGCGCCATTCGACGGCCAACACCGCGGTTCCTGATGTGTCCGCTGTGCCTGTGCCGTGCGTGTGATCATTGCTTGTACAGCCCTCTCGCAGTGTCCGGAGCAAGTGTGGTGGGTCTGACACACCGGTGTCAATGTGTTCTTTTTTGCATTTCCAGGAGTGGACATCCATGGTCTGTTAGTCTCCCTAGCCATCTAGTGTTACGCCTCTGTTTTGTAATCACCCTCATCGGAATCGTAATTCACTACCCACTGAGTAATGTGATACGTAGCAAATGGTTAGAGTTTCCGTACGGGGAGCGGAGGGCAGCGAACATTCGCCAGCTGTCGTCGTAAGCTACAGCTGTCATTTAGAATTGCCTATGAATTCAAGGTGTCTCGTTTTGTTTCCTTCAACTGCAGTTCTGTCAGCATATGATACTATTAAGTGCTCTGTCGTTGGCATAAGATTTTTAATTTAATCCCAGGACAGTCACCACTGTAAATAGAAGCACACCACGTGATCACTAATTCTGGAGTATAGATTGGCTTCGAACAGGATGGGGACGCACAAGAGTCTTTCTTCTGCATGGGAATTGTAATGTGGGTACTCGGAGAGTTCCGTATGCATGGGGCGGAGACACATGTATCGAGTCGTCTTATGTGCCTCTAAAATGTTTAAACGAAGCAAAGCTACACCTGTCTCTGTAGTTACTTTCTCTGTAGAAGTTCTATTTTTCGTATAAGACACTGAAAACAATTTTTTTTATTTGCTTGTATTCTCCACGACACAGTCTTCTTATTTGATTTTGAGAAAACTACTCGATAAAAAAGATTATTTCAGATCTTATAGTCTCACATGCTAACTTGAAAATAAACTGGCTCTATTTCCGTTTTTGTTCATAGTTTTTATGATACTTCGAAATGTAGTAACTCCTCCATGCATATGTCGAAATGTTTGTAGTGACGATTGTAGTAGCTGGTCAGTTTATGTTTTTGCGTTTTAGGTCATACATTACTGCACACAAAATGTACCCAACAACCCAAATGGTTTTTATAACTTTAAGGAGAGTCATGCCTCTGTCTAGTATCCAGTAAATGGGTGATGAACTGCAGTTGGGCTCCATGGACTATGAAGCGAACTGGAGGTCATGGCTGTGTGCTAGTGGGGTAGCGTCTTGTTTTTCTCTTCCTTATGTGGTTTATGAAACCAGTTACAGCCACTGCAGTACGAGTTACTGTCATTAACTAGGATACAGACACACAGATCTAGCAGCAAATCCTGATACATCCTGTACGTTCCGTTTTTTTCTTGTACACACTTGTACAGTTTCATTTACGAAATCTTCAGTAGCTGTATTTGTTTACAAGATATAGAAAGAACTAGATGCAAGGTTGACCTGATAATAGTTCACCTTGAGACTAAAAGACAATAGAAATCCAAGTTACACCGTAAGTGTTTGGAGGTGTGCTCTCCGAACGCCTACTGTGACCATATCGATATAAAATATTGTCACATGAGAAAACCATTTTCAACTACCATTTGCCATGGGCTCATAAGAACGTTGAATATCCCTTTGGTGTATTGTAGAACAAATGGCGTATTTGCCGGCGAGCAATGAATATGCAATATGATTTTGCTGCTGATACGACTAAAGCATGCTGCGGACTGCAGAAGTTTTTACACAAGAGAGGTAGTTGTCAATCTGAAGATACATTCAGTAAGGAATGGAGTCTGACACAAAAATCTATTAAAGACAACGAAATATGTTGGCAATAAGAAACAGAGGTACAAAGGCTAATTATTTTGTAAGTGACGATGGTAATGTGTATTGGTAGTACACCAAAAACAGAGGTGTTACTGAGTGCAGAATATGAGCTATCATCTATTTTGGTAGCTGTACCTGTAAATCTGTCTGGAACATAATAATACAAAGTAATCTTTTTAAATAATAATGTCGTGTGACTACGGCCTCACGTCGGGTAGACCGTTCGGCGGGTGCAAGTCTTTCGATTGACACCACTTCGGCGACTTTCGCGTCGATGGGGATGAAATGATGATGATTAGCACAACACAACACCCAGCCCCTGAGCGGAGAAAATCTCCGATCCTTCCGGGAATCGAATCCGGGCCCTTAGGATTGACCATCTGTCGCGCTGACCACTCAGCTACCGGGGCGGACACTAATCTTTCTGGCACTACGCAAAAATACATTTTGAACAGTTCTTACTGGAAGTATTTGTTTAATGTTCTATTTTCACTGGCAAAAGTATCAATGTTTCCAAGACTGTAAATGTCTAAGGCAGTCAAGTGGCTTCATCCATGTGATGCAGAGGAATCAATGTCGTTATTGCCACTTCTCCAAGAAACAAGGGTAAGAACTGTATCCCTTGCCACACCTTGCAACAAATTATAAGGGTTGCATTCACATATGTTTTAATCTTATCGACCATTCGTTCAGTTTAATGTGTATGTTTACAACAAAATAATTTGCATATTACGTATTTATCTGTATACCAACACTTACACGTTCCCTGTTACCGAACCATCGACCAGTTATGCTGGGGAAACTTCAGAAATGACGCCACTGCGTATTTTACTAAATATTCATAGTTCATCATGTGCCATTGCATGGTCGTTGTCTTTATTTTACGTATTTCTTTTGTTTGAGCTCTGGGGAGAAACTGATGACACTGAATGTCAACGTTTGTCTAATTATTGGCCGCTGTCGATTAACATTTTAGTACGATCATTTGCAGAGTCGTTTCCTGTAGGTTACAAGTTGTTTGTATGTAGGCTCCTGCTGTGGATTTGCACCTCTCCGTTGTCCTCTCGCCTATCACGTCAGCTGAGCCAGTAAGGGTCAAGTTATTTTGTGCGCACTGTACGACTTGTACACTATCTGCAGCGCTTCAAAGTCTTCCCCTTTATGGCGCGACTAATAATTTATCGGGCGAACTTATCTACTTAGTGGTCTTCGTTGTTCGACAGGTAGAGAAAGTTTCTAACGAGGAGGACAGCTCATACTTCACAGTGAATAGCACTGAAGGTAGCTATAGGAGAGAGACTATGCGGTCTGCTGGGAAGTACAAGTCGACTATGACATGACGCCCGCATCTCGTGGTCGTGCGGTAGCGTTCCCGCTTCCCACGCCCGGGTTCCCAGGTTCGATTCCCGGCGGGGTCAAGGATTTTCTCTCCCTCGTGATGCCTGGGTGTTGTGTGATGTCCTTAGGTTAGTTAGGTTTAAGTAGTTCTAAGTTCTACGGGACTGATGACCATAGACGTTAAGTTCCATAGTGCTCAGAGCCATCTGAACTGTGACATGACAGTCACATGCCACTGTGCGGTATTTGATTATTTTTCTGCTTATTTCTTAGACATTTTTGAGGAGAGTACTTACTTACCGACTCAGTAAGAAGGCTTCAAATTATCTTGTTAGAAACCGTCGGTCCCATGTGACTTCCTGTGATCTGACGTGGGTTTACAGAGCGCTGCAGCTTGCGGAAGTCGAATGCGGTAAGCTCCTTCTACGTGCTTTGTCGGCAAACGCGGTTTTCTCCTTTGAATACAGTCAGTCAGTAAGCCACTACATGTTCCTACTGTATCACTGAGCATGACGAATTCACTTCTCTCTATGCAGATCTAAGAACGGTTCTACCTGGACAAGAAGAGTAAACTCTTTGCCTAACACTCCAGATTTTATTAAACAATAAAATGTTTATCCACTCCACGTGAAAATTTCAAAATGTTGGGAATTAGGTTTATGGAAAAATAACTTCGTACGCTTTCATTTGTGCTACCGAGGGAGAGGGACTTGTGATCCTGGCGCGTAGTGGAGCGCATTCTTGATGACGCCAAGTTGGGTGACCTTCATCAGACGGCGATCAGCAAAGTCAGCAGCACCTTTGCTAAGTTTTGAGTAAGTGTCGCATTTCGTATTATCGCTATGCACTTTCTGAGCAGGTCACAATTTGTGCGATTTGCTAAGCAGTTTGTGTTGTCTGATTAGTTGTATTTTTTTGTCGGTCTTGGACTTCTTAACTTTGCGTTTGCGAGCTGCGCAGATAAGGAAAGGATGTAGCGTATCCCAAGCAACCTTCCACGTAAACGAGGTACCTTCTAATCGTGTTAGCGGGACAATCTTGATTAAATAGGTCTTCTAGACAACTTCGTGTTTCAATATTTTAGATGACTTGTGCTCGTTGTGTTGGAGCAATTTCTCAGTAAATTTTAAGGAACTTCTGTTCATTTTGTTGGTAACTTATTCTTTGTCATTTTTATTTGGTATTCGTAGATATTTTAGAGTAAATAAATGCCTGATTACATTCAGACTTAGTGTGAATCACAGAACCTAACTATTCTCCTACGACTGATCCTGGTCGGGCAACCCCTTTGAAAAATAAATGTAGCCAATTTATCGGCTTCCTAATTTGTCTTATTGAGACAGTGTTGCGCTGCAGTACATTGGCCAGACGTTCTGGTCAGTCAGCTTATATGTAGATATTGTGATCAGTTATATAATTGATGTACTGTATAACGAACATTGCACTCAATAGGATGTCGGGCTATTGATGAAATCGTAACTAGTAAACTGAAACAAGCTCTACTATATAAGCATGAACCCAGGGAAGTTATTTTTTTTACTCATATGAGATATCTGGGCTCAAAACACTGGGGAGGTATACTCTGCCTGTTAGTTGAAAAGCAAACAATGTTCGTAGTTTGGCTAGGGGGGAGTGGGGGGGGCGGAGTTGCTTTTCCCGGGAGAACGCTACAGCTGCCTTACCGGATGACCAAGCATCCATTTCCCTTTAGCAGTGTAAAACAGTGTGTAGAGAGATTGACGTAGATTCTGTGCATATGCGTTCTACTATGGGAAACGTAAATTTTATTGCATGTACTGTTAAGTGTCAATGCACTTTGTGGAAAATAAACATCCTCAGGCATGTCTGTACAGTATGTCGCCATTGATGTGTGAGGTGAGCTGCGGAAGGGATGCTATAACTTTATAAAAAAAAAAAAAAAAAAAAAAAAAAAAAATTATAGCTGCTTTTTGTGACGTAGTGGGGTGAGGACAATAGGGAACTGCTTGATCGCTCTTCAGTTTGCAGATCCATAGAGGGAAGCGCAGGACCACAATCTAGCCACCTACCTTCACTTCCGATTCTACCCTTGATTCCCTCCTTCCACCATGTTACACGCCCAGGACACAGTTTACCCCTTAATACGGTTCTATGGCATTTAGATGTGGTACCAATATTTAATACTTCTTCGTAGCCCACTCATTTAACAATAAACATTCCTTACCCTGCAACGCAGGAACTATTAGTTACAGGGGAAAATAAATACGACCTTTCTTGTAGGAAATTTAAACGCCCTGCATCCCAGCCACTCCGCTTACACCACACCGGTGAGGATTTTTAATGCCCTGTTCACGATATTCCCTCTTACCACTGAACAATAAAACAAAAATTTACGACTACACGAATTCTTTCCGCTAATTTTCCGTAGTTGACTGGACTACGCGTGGCATTGTCACCGTATAGCACACACTGCATCAATTACACGAGTTCGTAAAATGCAGATTGGAGAATCTGCCACTGTGCGAGACGCACTCATTGCCGACAAGGAAGGAGGCCAGTTCACTGTGTTATGATGTTCGGTTAAAATTAGTATGCACTCGGCTGAGAAAGACTGCAGGTGACAGCTCTGCGGCACTGTTTCTGTGGACGCAGAGACGGTAAACTGGAAACTGCGTTACGACTGTCATGAATATGCACCGAGGAACACGGTGAGCAGTGTTCAAAGCACGTGGCAGTGATTAGTCCTCTGTGCATTCCGAGAACGACTCGGCGAGACTCTGTTAGAGGATAAGGTGACAGGCCTAGGGCGTTGCAAATGGAGACGTTTCCGTCGAAACTTGCAGAAGAAAACACTGCTTGAGGAGTCAAATTCGAGACAGTAGCCGACTCTCCTTCGTTCGTCTCACATTACTTTATCCAATTAGGTGTTCAAGTCACCGGAAGATTTGGGCAGTCGTCACGTTTACGCTGTTTACATCTGTTAACGCTGGACGACGTGATGCCGAGACGGAAAGGTAATACGGGCTGACAGAGCTGTGGAAAATTACAGCACGGAAGGGAAACATTTCCACGTAGAGGCTGGATGCGGAGGTAATTAGACAAAACAGTATGCGTGATATTGTCCCTTCTACAAGTCTGCTCCCCTCCTTCCTCCGTGTACGTAGAGACACAGTCGTCTGATTCTTAGAAACACATATTTGTAAATTTTCAGAACATAGCTTTCAATGAGTAGTTTAAAAAGACACCTTTTTTGGTCATCTATGTAGCTCTCGTCTATACAGGGCGAAGGAAAATTCGCGCCCTCGGACTTTTTGTATTGCCAGTATGCGAGGCATGCTGGCAATACAAAAATGTCTGTCACAGAATTTCATCCTGCGCATATTTCGGGCAGTAAATGGTTATTAAAGACTGGCAATCTGGCAACACTGTAATCACATTTACGGCAACTATCTTTGTCACCAGGTAGAGATGCTGTGCAGTTGCTGTATTGCACAGGGTTTTGATTTAGCATGCAGGAGGTCGAGGGTTCGATTGTGGGTCTGGGCTTATTTTTTATTATTTCCTAAAAGCAGTCTGTGTGGTACGGTATCTGGTGACTTAATCGCCATACAGAAATTACAGTGGCTCCTCTACAGAAGATTTACAGCTACATACCACGAACACAGACATGGAAATACAATCGTTTTCATTAGTCAGCTTTCAAAGAAGCCCTTTTGCACATCGCGAACGCGAATTCTTCCGCGGCATTGCGCCTACTAGATTCCAAACATGTTTTCTGTGTAACCTCACCCAATGGCCCCACCGAAATTATTTGCAAGGCACGTTCTAGCCCTACTGGTGACGTTAAGGCCCTAACGAGATGTAATGAACCTAAACGTGGCCAGAATAACAGTTCGTATTAATCGATAGGACCATTGGGGTAGGGTACACACACAAGTTTGGAATCTAGTAGATGCAGTCGCGCGAAAAAACTCGCCTCCACGACGTGGAGTTAAGAGCAGACCAGTGAAGGCGATTGTATTCCTATTTTTGTGTTCGTAGTACGTAACTACAAATGTTTTGTAGAAGACCCACTGTAATTGCTGTATGACGATTAAGATGGCAGATACCGTACCACACAGACTACTTTTAGCAAATAAAAACAAATAATCCTAGACCCAGAATCGAACCTCCTACCTCCTGCATGCTAACCCAAGACGCTATCCAAAGCACCAGTACTGTACCTGACAGAAGTATTTACCGTACACGTGAAAGTTGTGTGGCCAGATTTCCAATCTTTAACGTCCATTTGCTGCCCGAAATATCTACAGGACGAAATTCTGTGACAGGCATTTTTGTATTGCTATTATGTGAGAAATCGCGTTGTGAAGTCCGAGTGCGCGAATTTTTCTTCATTCTGTATAAACATTTAAAGTCACTTTGTTCCTGAGAGGTATCCATAATTCAGGAACACCTATTTTCCATTGTTTGCCAGCAGCCAATTAAAGTTTAACTACAAATAATAAACAATTATTAAAAAGGACATAAAGGATTTACTGGCGGCTATCTCCTACTCCATCAACTAATTATTAGATCCGATTGACGTTCCTACTGCATATTACTAACTTCAAATAACCATGGTGTTATACAAAATCTGACTTCTGCACATCTCCACTACAGAAATATGAAATGTGTGATGATGCTTGCTTACTTGCTTACAGCAGCTTAAGAATTCCTTAAGCAGTTATATATATATATATATATATATATATATATATATATATATATATATATATATATATATATATATATATATATATATGTCAAGATAATTATAATTACCTACTATGGAGTTAACAATAGCAAATCTATTTTGTTGTTGCTGTTGCAAACACGTATTATGTACAATTTTGCTTTTGGCGTTTGATACATTATTTTGAATTTCTCATTATCGATTTATGGAAATAAAAAACACCTATTATTTACTTATCTATCTCTAACGGAAGTTCTGAATACGTCTCATTTATTTAAGTGTAAATGCAAAAGCTGGGAACGTCTATTAAAGCAGCAGGTTTTAATTGCGTTGCAGAATGAAGTTGAAACACAGCGCACACTTAAAACTGAAGCTCTGATTCTTTTTCATAAATATGACCCCATTACTTGTCACCGTTATATATATTTAGGAACTTTGGGAAGTTCATTCTTATCTAATTAGCTACATAGTTACCACGTATAAGTTATTTCATGTATGATTTTCGCTTTTAACAGCTATTCCGAATGAAACCCAATTTACAGAATCGATTTAATTTGTTTCTTTGTTATGTAACGTACTTTATAGTCGATATCCATTGAGTCTAGTGCCTCAGTCAAACGCCTGACGTCCACGGACAATCACTGGCGTCTCTTTCCCAACATGATACCTTGATAACTGCGTTTATTTATCTATTTATTTACACGTCAAGTTCCGTAGGACCAAATTGAGGAGTAAATGTCTAAAGTCATGGAACGTATCACTGTATGAAATTACAACATAACAGTAATAACAGATAAAAATTAATGGTTATGAACCCGAAAAAAGTCGAATAGAGAATTTAAGTAAACGCAATCAGCAATCAACAATCAGCTTAATTTTTCAAGGAACCCCTCGACAGAATAGAAGGAATGACCCATTAGGAAACTATTCAGTTTCTATTTGAATGCACGTATACTGCTGAGATTTCTGAATTCGAGTGGTGGCTTATTGAAAATGAATGCCGCAATATACTGCACATATTTCTGCACAAGAGTTAAGGAACTCAAATCCAAATACAGATTTGATATCTGTCGAGTATTAACTGAATGAAAGCTGCATATTTTTGGGAATAAGCTAATATTCTTAACAAGCAAAGACAGTAAGGAATATACATACTGAGAGGCCAATGTGAAAATACTCACACTCGTGAACAGGGGTCGACAAGAGGTTCGTGGACTTCCACGACATTTGGCCCGAACCGCCCGTTTCTGAGCCAAAAAATATCCTTTTAGAACGGCAAGAGTTCCCCCAAAATATAATACCATACATCTTAGGTGAATGAAAATAAGCAAAGTGAATGAAAATAAGCAAAGTAGACTAATTTTCGTCTCAAACAATCACTCACTTTAAATGCCGTTCGAATAGTAAAAATGGCAGCACTAAGTCTTTGAACAAGATCGTGAAGGTGGGCTTTCGAAGACAGTTTGCTATCTATCTGAACTCCTAAATATTTGAACTGTTCAGTTTCACTAATTATATACCCATTCTGTGAAATTAAAACGTCAGGTTTTGTTGAATTGTGTGTTAGAAACCGTAAAAACTGAGTCTTACTGTGATTTAGAGCTAGTTTATTATTTACAAGCCATGAAGTTATCCAATGAACTGCACTATTTGAAACCTAGCCAATGTTGCACACAACATCCTTTACTACCAAGCTAGCGTCATCTGCTAACAGAAATATTTTACAGTCACCCGTAATACTAGAGGGCACATTATTTATATAAATAAGCTAGCTATTTATTGCAGTCGCTATTCCTCACCGACTACTTGTGATTGAGCACTATTTCTAAGTAATTCCACTCTTTCATTAATTCACACGCAGTAACAAAAGTGCGAGTGAACCTTACTATGGCATCCTCTTTCCTCTGCTAGGCTGCGTAGATTCCAGATCACACATGCAGTCGCCATTTTATTCAATTATTAGTGTCTTGGATGCATTAATGCGTCGTAGATGTACTGCCTACCAGTGCGTTTAAACAGTATTACGCGCTTAACGCGTTCGGATATAAACTGTCCAGTCACATTGTCACCACCTGTAAAAAGCCTGAATAGCCACCTTTTGCAGTGCGGACAGCTGCGAGACGTTCAGGAAGAGAGTCAATGAGGTTCTCGAAGGTACCGACAGCGATGTGGAGCTATTCCGACTCCAGCGTCGTGACCAGCAACGCTAGGTTTCTCGGTTAAGGGTCCATGAGCGGAGCAGTTCGATCGAGGGGGTCCCACAGATTTTCGATTCACTTTAAATCTAGGGAGCTTGGTGACCAAGGAAGTGCAGTAAATTCATTCTGGTGCTCTTAGGAACACGCACGAACACTTAGAGCTCTGTGACACGTTGCATTGTCCTGCTGGTAAGTGGAATCGTTCCGAGGAAAAACAAATTGCATGTAGAGGTGGACATGGTTAACAAAGATGATGTAATGTGTTGATCTTTTGGGGCATCCAGAATGACGAGAACACCTAGAGAATGCCAGGGAACATTCCCTATACCAAATTTCACAGTACGGTTCAGTGACAGATGCACTGAGAAGTGGTCGTCCTAGCGTTTGGTCTGAAGATAAACTACTCGACAATTCAGATAAAATGTCCATGAGTCCGAACACGTCAGTAAGAAAACCAGCCCAGGAAATCGATGTTAGTGTCGGAACGGCCCACACATTTGTAAGGAAAAAAATAGAACTTTTCCCATACAAAGTGACAGTCGTGGAAGAACTGAAAAATACTGATCACGGCAAGAGACTGCATTATTGTCAATAGTTCAAAAATTTCGTTCAACAAAATGGAATGGATATTCTTAATGGAACGTTTTTCAGTGATAAGGCGTGGTTTTATTTCTCCGGGTACATAAACTGGCAAAATTGTCATATGTGGAGTACTGCAAATCCATTGTGAATTCATGAGGAATCACTTCATTCGGTGAAAATAGGAGTTTGCATTGCAACTTCTAGACGTCGGATTGAGGGTCCCATATTTTCCAACGAAACAATAAACGCATAACGATATTGCAGTAATATTCTCTACTGATTCGTAGGAGAACTTGTATTAAGTGAAATACTGAACGGTTATTTACAACAAGATGGTGCAACCGCGCATACAGCTCGCGTTTCAATGTCACTGCTCGCTGATCTTTTTGGCGATCGCACAGTTTCACAGGGACTTTGGCTTCCACGATAGCTTGACCCAACACCACCTGAATTTTTCTTCTGGGGTGCAGCGAAAGCAACTGTCTGTAAGAACCGTTAAAAATCTGTCGATGAATTGGAAACTGCAATATGCACTTTTACTACTTCTGTTACAGCAGAAATGTTGCAACTTGTGTTTGGAAACATGATTAGACGAATTGAATTGTGTATTCAACAACAGGGAGGACACTTTCAACATTTAATGTGAAAATTTGTAAGTAAAAATGAGTATTCAATAAATTAATAACTTGTATTTCATTGAGTTTCATTTCGGTATATTCACTGTGGCATACGGCACACACGGCTAACAATCATACGACACTGCGGAGAGACTTTTTGAACAACCCGTATTACTGTTGGGACGTAAACTCGGCCCTAGGTTAGAAACAGTATGGAGCAACACTCATCCGACCAATTAACATTGCTCCATAGACAGGTTTTATGGCTATAGCACCACGTTTCCCTGTTTAGGGAGGTTTTATCGCTGATGTGTGGTTCTGGAATTCCAGTTCCGACACATTTCCCAGCTTTGCAGCTCCCTTCGTGTTCTTTTTGAGCTGACATGGTTCATGGTTCAGTTCTGCAGAGATCTCTAATTTTTCGTCACACTCTCTTTAATAAGAACTTAGTGCTAGTTCTACAAGGTTCTCAGAAGAGCTTCTGTGAAGTTTGGAAGGTAGAAGACGAGGTACTGGCAGAATTGAAGCTATGAGTGAGGGTCGTGAGTCGTCACGGTCACTGAACAAACATTTTCCTACACGCTGTGACTTAATGCATGACATTTTTTCTCTTCCCTTTTTGCTGTATAAATCTTCAATATGGTGCCTCTTGGAAAATGCTACACGTCTTCTATCTTGGTTAAAGGAACGCCCATCCTACGAACACCATATACGAATTCACAGATCTCCAACATAAAGTGCTCGTAGTTACACAGAACACTTTTCCAGTCACGACTGACACGTGCAACGTACTAAGGACATTGCACGGGTGCCATTTGTACTCAAAAGAGGCAGTTCAGCGTGCGGGCTCGGCTAGCAGCCGCTTCTGTGTACAAGTTTGCATTTGTCCCGGTATTTCTAGACTTTTGTCAAACCACTGTATATGTGAAACTTCCTGGCAGAATGAAATTGTGTGCCTGACCGAGACTCAGGACCTTCGCCTTTCGCGGGCAAGTGCTCTACCATCTGAGCTGCTCAAGCACGACTCATGTATGGAAACATCCCCTAGGCTGTGGCTAGGTCACGTCTCCACAATATCCTTTCTTCGACAAGTGCTAGTTCGACTAGGTTCGCAGAAGAGCTTCTGTAAAGTTTGGAAGGTAGGAGACGAGGTACTAGCAGCGATTACGTAGGCTTTCCCGGTGCAATAAGTCTTGAAAGTCTCTTTGGGTTTGCTGCCGGATCCTAAAATCCACTTGACTCGATATTTCGGCGATCCAACCGGTCGCCATCTTCAGAAAAATGCTGCTTCTGCTGATGAGTCCCGCTGAGAAATGACGCCAGGTTGCAAATCGACGTCCTATACAGGCCACCGTTCAGTACACGGCGCATGCGGGGCCCGTCATGGTTGTTGCCCTCCAAGACAGGGAGGTGGCGCAGCCCTTAGTGCAACACTACTGGCAACGATATATCGCACTCAGGGCCGCACCGAAGAACGTTCAGTTTTGATTCGAGATAATACAGGATTCCACATCTTGCTAAGAGGAAACGCATTGTCTCTGTTCATTAAATTATCAGCCAACCTAATTTCAATTGCCTCTTTATAGACACTGTTCCAAAAACCGGAAATGTTGGCAACTACCACAGTTTCATCAAATTTCATACTGTGTCCCTCTTTTAGGCAGTGTTCTGCTATTGCCGATTTTTCCGGCTTTTGTAGCCTCGTATGACGACGATGTTCCACACACCTGTCATGCACTGCGCGAATCGAACGGCCAATGTAAGCTTTCCCACATTGACACGGAATTTTGTACACACAGGATTTCCTAAGCCTCAAATCACCTTTCAGAGAGCCGAGCAGAACTCTAATCGTAGAAGGTGAACGGAACACACTCTTAATGTTAAAATTCCTTTACATTCGTCCAATCTTAATCGATAAGCCTCCAGCACAAGGAAGAAAGCCACAGATCTACGTTCCACTTCATACACCTCCGGAGATGGTCCAAACTCCATAGCCCGACGAATCTACTTCTCGGTGTATCCATTTTCTTTAAAAAAAGCCATCAAATGCTCAAGTTCTTGGGTTAAGCTAACTACGTCGGAAATGTCATATGCTTTGCGTGCCACATTCCTAAGGACGCCACTACGTTGGTGTGGTGGATGACACCTAAGAGTTGTCATAGAATTGTCATCCACCACATCAACGCAGTGGCGTCCTTAGGAATCTGGTACGCAAAGCATATGACATTTCCGACGCGGACAGCTTAATCCAAGAACTTGCGCATTTGATAGCTGTTTCTAAGGAAAATGGGTACTCTGACAAGCAGATTCGTCGGCCCATGGAGTTTGAACCATCGCTTGAGGTTCATGAAGAGGAAAATAGATCGTTGGCCTTTCTTTCTTATGCTGAAGGGATATCGTTTAAGACTTGAAGAATTTTAACGAATTTTAACATTAAGAGTGTCTTCCACCCACCTTCTAAGATAATGGCAATACTCGACTCTGTGAAAGATGATTTTGGCCTTAAGAAACCCAGTGTATACAAAATTCCGTGTCTATGTGGAAAGGCTTACATCAGCCGTTGATTCACACAGTTCGTGACAGAAGTGTGGAACATCGCCGTCATACGAGGCAACAAGAGCTGGAAAAATCGGCAGCAGCAGAACACTGCTTAAATGATGGACACGGTATGAATTTGTCGAATCTGTGATAGTTTCCAACATTTCCGGTTTTTGGAACAGTTTCTATAAAGAGGCGATTGAAATTAGGTTGACTGATAATTTAATGAACAGAGACAATGCGTTTACTGTTCGCAAGACGTGGAATCCTGTATTATCTCGCATCAAAACTGAACGTTCTTCGGTGCGGCCTTGAGTGCGATATATCGTTGCCAGCAGTGTTGTACTAAGAGCGGCGCATGCGTCGTGTACTGAACGGTGGCCTATATAGGACATCGATTTGGAACCTAGCGTCAGTTCTCAGCGGGACTCATCAGCAGAAGCAGCATTTTCCTGAAGATGGCGACCGGTTGGATCGCAGAAATATCGAGTCAAGTTGATTTTAGGATCCGGCAGCAAACCCGAAGAGACTTTCGAAGAACTAGCAGCATTGAAGTTGTGAGGACGGGTCGTGTGTCGTGCTTGGGCAGCTCAGATGCTAGAGCACTAGCGTAAGGCAAAGGTCTCAAGTTCGATTCTCGGTCCGGCACACAGTTTTAATCTGTCAGGAATTTTCATATCAGCAGACACTCCGCTGCAGAGCGAAAATCTCATTGTGTATTGAATATGTGAATATGTATATGTGTGTGCCTATTTTACGAAGGACGTTCGGTAAATAATGCAAGACATAGTTTTCTCTCTACCAATTTCGGCTGAAAAAATGCAAACTTTTTTCTGTCACATACTGGAATATTCTCTCCTTAGCTCCTATAGTTCCGGAAGTTCCGTAAAGGTGGCAGCGCCATCGTAGCCTTCAAAGTGGCCAATGTAACTGAGGTGCATTCCAAGCAGAGAGCTGTCACTGAGCTTCGTTTTGTGGAAAACTGGAGCTTCGCAAATAGTCATAGATGGTTGCAGAATGTCTAAGGAGATCTGGCAGTGAACAAAAACACGGTGAGTAGTTGGACGAGCCGTGTCATCATCGCAACAAAGTCGCGCAAACCTGTCCGATCTCCGGTACGCCAGAAGGCCGTACACAGCCGTGACTCCTCCAATCCTACAAAGTTGAAACGAGCGAACACTCACACTCGAGATAATCGACGGGCCAGAAACGAACTTCTCCATGTCCGTAACAGTGGAAGCTTTCACACAAATCTGAGTACCTGAGACAAACTCACTAAACTTCATTGGACTTCCACACCCGTCCTACGGCCCGGATCTCGCACCTTCAGAATTTCATCTGTTTGGCCCAGCGAAGGATGCACTCCGAGGGTAACAGTAAATCGATGATGGGGAGGTTACTGATGCAGCAAGATTCTGGCTCTGACGTCGATCAGTGGAGTGGTACTATGCGAGCATACAGTCTCTCCCAGTAAATCTGGCAATGTTGTCAGCGACTGTGCAACTCCCCTCGCTGATGCCTTACTGCCAGAGCCTATCTTCTACTGCACAGAAGCTGTCTCACATATTTTACTGGCCTATCACTCACTCACTGAAGGAAGGGTACTACTGGGAAAAGGCTCAGCCACAAACTATCGATACGGAGAAAAGTTTTAATCTGCCACGACTCTTCAAAGACAGTGGACGCTGTAAAGTAACAGATTCATTTATTGTGCGAATGTTTTTATCTTTCTGTAGCTGTGGCCTGTATATACAAGCCTGCAGTTCTAAAATTTATGTTAGATGATTCCTCACTAACTATCTCTCAAAAACTAGTGCTTTGTAATCAGTTTGTAAATCTGACTCTCAAAGTCACTTTCATTACCTTTTATCATGTCAGGGGTTACCCCACAAGAAAATCTCATATTTTAGAGATTGAAGTAACTGGTGCACAAATATTAAAGTTAATTTCAATCAATGTACATATTTTTATAATTTTTGTTTTACTTCTTTATGCATATGCTAGAAGTATTGTAAAGTGTTCTCTTAACAACGTTAAGAATATTCTAATACATTATATCTTTAAAGTTCCTCACGAAACCTTCATATTTACTGTCCCTCTTCAACATCGCCGGCCAGTGTGGCCGAGAAGTTCTAGGCACTTCAGTCCGGAACCGCGCTGCTGCTACGGTCGCAGGTTCGAATCCTGCCTCGGGCATGGATGTGTGTGATGACCTTAGGTTAGTTAGGTTTAAGTAGTTCTAAGTTCTAGGGGACTGATGACCTCAGATGTGAAGTCCCATAGTGCTCAGAGCCATTCATTCTTCAACATCTGACAATAGTTGTACATCATACTTATAATTTGTGTCCGTATTACCTCTCCACTACCTCCGTAACGTCATGTTGGAAATACTCTACGTGATGTGCAATAGAATGTCCCAGATTTTCACAGATATAGTCAATAAGTGAGTGAAGAAAGTTGACTTCTACATTCACGTAACAACTCAGCTTCTTCGATTTCTCCAACACTGTTTGACAATGCTCTTGTAATCGGGACGTTCTTCATTCCATAGAAAATTTGCAGTAGAGGACCTGAAGGTAGTCCACGTATCTTTTTCCCCGACATACGTTGTATTCCCAAATTCACTGTCCTTGTGAATTTTGGAACAAATAAAACTTTCCAGTTTTCTATTTTTTCTCAACTGATGAAAGAAAATTTCTTGGTAAGATTTCTAAAGCAGGTTCCATCTTCTGGAAGAACCCTGCACAGTGCTTTATCAAGCCCAGTCTATGTGTAGTTGTGAAAGCAACTTTTTGGTGGCCTGCGAGTGATTCTTGACTAATGTTTCTAGTCCTAGGCAGCAAAGCCTCCCGTTCTACCAACCCTTTACATGTCAACGTATTGCTCTGTTCAGCTACCCCACTCGCATAGAGAGCAGGGCATTTTCGTGTATCCAAATTAACATCCCAATACAGTTCATATAAATAAATATAAAATTAGTTTGATCACATTAGGAAAAAAATTGTACACGATAGAAATTAAGAACAGATTTGATTACATCTATTTGCTGCTATTTTCCAGTGTCGACTGTGAAGTCATTATCAAGCACGTAGTATAACTATGCACCATGTCGAACCTGATGTTACATACTGTACAAATCGAATTTATCTGTCTACACCACTCTATCAGGTTGAACGTGTGGATAGATAAATTAATGTCACATCTCATGAAACATGGTGCAGAGTGATACAATGTGGTTGATAACAACTTCACCGTAGAAATTCGTCAGTAAGTATACGATAAATTTTACAACGGCAATATTTTCTTCTACGAATGTATTTAAGTTGTGGACACAAATAAAAAGACTTTTATGTTTTTATATCAGAATGAAAAAGTTAGCTGAACAATATATTCACCTTTTTCGATTATCTGAGATCGGCTGTTATAGCACACTGGCATTCAAAACTTCAAAACGAAAGTAATTTTCGCACGATGTAACACTCTTCGATGAATCTTGGACCGTAAAATAGGAAGAAATGTTGCAGTAGGGTACAGAACAGTACAGTACAGTGCAGTACCGTATAATACAGTACAGTATAGAAGGTGACTGAAACAAATACGCAAAGAGACGAACAGGTATGACAATTTCAAGCAAAGTAAATAATTACACAGAAGTCATCGCAAGTCATGAAGCTGCCCAGGACAATTATAAAGACCAGGATAAGTTCTTAATCGGCCGTATGATCACCACAGACGGTACTGTATGTTCTGAAATGTACTCCCTTGCTGGCCACAAGGTAGGTAAGACGTTCTTGCGGTAGTCTTCCATTCCTGCACCAGTGCGGCTAACAACTGCTGGATGGTAGTTGGTGAATGTAGCTGTCATGCAAAAAACAACCTCCAACACATCCCGTACGCACTCCATGGCATTTAAGTCAGAAGAATGGACAGACCAGTCCATTCTGCAAATACCCTGCACAATTCGACACGGTCGCGCACTGTCATCCATAAAAATGAATGGGAAAGGAGTACAGTGTTACAATAAATAACATCTGGACCACCAAAACGCCTATGTTCCTGAGAGCGTCACGTGTTGCCACCTTTGCTCGTATGACACTACGTAATGAACCCAGGATTAATAGCGAACACTAGTGGTCCAGGTGCTACGGTTTGGGGAGGCAAATGCTGCATAAGCACAAAGATCTCTCATGTTTTGAACATGGTACACTCACGGCTGTCCAAGCTAAGAACCATGTTCCCCGTTTGTAATTCCCAGGAGACAATCAAAATCGCGGTCACTTCAGTGTAATTATTGTATTTGAATAAAAGTGTTCAGTATTTCTTTGTTACCCCCTGTACTGCACTGTAGCAGTTCCTTCTGTGTATGGTCCAAGTTTCATGGAGCTACGTTACTTGGCAGCCAAAGGTCATGAGAATGTTACTTTCGTCCGTAAGTTCTGCACACCAGTGCATGTAAAAGCTTGAAATGCCTTGCGTCCTGAAGATAACATGACCAAAGCAGTGCACGTCAGATGTGAGAACCACGGTCATGTCTACTGACCACAGGGCGTTGCTACTCAGGGCTTTGTTCGCAGACTACATCATGGCGTGCAGTGTACACGGGATTATGTTCCGCCAAGCATTATAACATTACCCTCATCCGACGACGGAAAATGAAGGCTCTGAGAGGGAGGGCCGCACAGCAAATCGCATTAGCACCCTACCCTACACGTGTCCGGCGCGGTCCAGACTGAGCCTTCGGCCAGCGGCCCGCACGGCCAGCAATTTCCTCATCTCCGACCTGCCGCGGCCACTAATCAGATTAGTGACGCACTGATCTCTGAAGCTAGCCGCGTTTGGAGGCAGCAGAAAACTGCCTTGCCCAGGAAAGAATCTGCCACGCGACTGCTGAATTTCTGTCGCTAGAAGTCACTTGCCTATTCCGTATGATCTTCAATGAACAATCATGCATGCATTCTATTTGTCAAGAAATTCTAGTAAAATATAATTTTGACTTAAGGCAGAGAAACTGTGGTATATCTACCTCGAAAATAAAAAGGTATATGAAAGCTTGTCGAATGTGTGACTTATTTATCACAACATATTTCGAGACTACATTATCCCAGTATCAGGCTTCTAAATTCACAGTGCCATTAGAAACAGTAAAAAGTGGAAAGCTATCAGCAAAGCAGCAGCAGACATTTTGCTTATTACAGTGCCTATCTTTAAAAACTCAGTAATGGGGTAATGTAGTCCCGAAATACATTGTAGCAAATAATTAACACATCTTTGTCGACTGGTGCTTAAAATTATGCCTAGAGATTCATGATTCAGTTGTACAGTGACGTCAGAATATATAGGCTGTAGAATGTTACTATATAGAAGGATCTCACTGTTCCATGTAAGTGTTATTCTTTTCTTTTTTATTGACGTGATGCGACTAACATGATGCTAACATGATGATGGAAGGTAGGAAGTCATTTAATTATTACTATCGGTAATAGGGTCCTGTTTTCGAATATCGTGTTCGTAAAAACGTCAAAATGTTCTGGTACGAGCAGGATTCTTTACAGTTTATTACTTTGGGAGGCCATATGCCGAGATTCAGCTAACGATGAATAAAATGTAGTTGAAACTTCCTGGCAGATTAAAACTGTATGCCCGAACTCGACACCCTTGCCCTTCGCGGGCAAGTGCTCTACGTCTTGTTATTTTTGTCAGCCATTCATGCATTTTAAGTCATAGATTGGGAAACGATATACGTAGATTATTTGTAGCACTAACGTGAAAAAAAATTGTTTCAAATGGCTCTGAGCACTTTGGGACTTAACTTCTGAGGTCATGGCCCCTTAGAACTTAGAACTACTTAAACCCAACTAAGGACATCACACACATTCACGCCGAAGGCAAGATTCGAACCTGGGACCGTAGCGGTTGCGCGGTTACAGACTGTAGCGCCTAGAGCCGATCGGCCACTTGGGCTGGCCACTAACGTCACCTCTATAGAGCACTTGCCCGCGGAAGGCAAAGGTTCCGAGTTCGAGTCTCGGTCGGGCATACAGTTTTAATCTGCCAGGAAGTTTCATATCAGCACGCACTCCGCTGCAGAGTGAAAATCTCATTCTGGAAGATGTAGTTATATACAAGGTGAATCAACTGCCCCTACCTACGTGTTTTATGCAACACACAACACATTCAAAAACCCTGTACAAGACTTTCATATTGTCTCGCTTACTACGTGCAAAGTATTAGTCCTACAGAAGGAATAAACAGGGCATTTTTGCAGGAAATTTAATACTGTTAAATTTTATATTGGGATACACTTCTCTAGAGAGTAATTACGACTTAAGGTACGAAAGTGATTTTAAAACGTGTTTTTCTTGAATAACTCGAAAACCATGGCGTCAAGTTAAAACGTATCCCAGTACAAGATTTAACTACATAAAATTTCGTACAAAAACGTCCCCTTCAATTTCTCTGCTGTACTAACAGACTACGTGTAGCAAGTGAGAGAATATGAGAATCTCACACGTGGTTTTTATAGGCACTGTGGATCAATTAAATCTCCTACGAAGGGGCAGCTGAATCACGTTGTTCGTCATCATCATTAGGACTGCTAAGATTTTTGCTTCACCTTGGGTCGACATCTTCCACTCATTGCTGATGCATTCTGACGTTACACGCCACAAGATTTCATTCAAACTGTAGTGAGATCAGATGGCATTTGGGTTGGAACCGTGAGCTGTCCACTGCAGTGCACACAGGTTTTCTAATTGTTGCTACATGTTTGCTGTACAGATCGGCGATGAGAGTTTTAGAGTGATGTGAACGTTACGGTGTACGTGCGGGGTGCATTCTACACACAGACAGACGGAATGCACTTGTCGGTGTTACTTGCCTCTGCGCTACACTACGAGTTCCAGTTGTTTCCCACTCTTTTAGTCGGGCACAATCTATAGAGAGTTCTGTATTCTCCACGCTATGATAACGCTACTGCCTCTCAGATGGTTCAAATGACTCTGAGCACTATGGGACTTAACATCTGTGGTCATCAGTCCCCTAGAACTACTTAAACCTAAATAACCTAAGGATATTACACACATCCATGCCCGAGGCAGGATTCGAACCTGCGACCGTAGCGGTCACGCAGTTCCAGACTAAAGAGCCTAGAACCGCACCGACACACCAGCCGGCCTACCGCTTTTCACTAATTACAAAATGACATACGCACAACGCTATCACCGTCGGTTACCTGTTCATCATTTGTTCCGTTACTGCAAGTCTTTCGTATTTATAGCACCAACCTTACCCTACTGAAACTTTTTGACAATTAGTCGAAAGTCCAATGACATGCATCAAATCTGTTGATGGATGAAGCAGAAATAATTGTACGCAAAAATTATATAATGGATTTTGGCATACTAATAGGGACTAGTTTCGAAAGGGAGAGAGCCGAAGTTTATAGCAACATGTTGGGTAACTACACTCGGCAGTTCGTTATGCACCTATAGGTGCTACTGGCAGGGGACACAGTAGAAAATTTGGAGTGACCTGTTTTACTGACGCATGGCACATGAGCGAAATGCGTGCCAGGTAGTTTGGTTGTTATCTCCGAATCTAAGTCTTCATAAGAGCTTGTTACACGCGATATTAAAACGTCAGAGATAGCAGCAAGATGAAATACACCGATTACGGAGGACGTGACAAAGGCAACGTGGTGGGGTTCGTTATCAGGCTATCTCGTCAAACTGAAAACCCATTTAAGCAGCTCGTCATGGCGCCATGCATGCTGCGAACTGTTTTTACGCCACGCCTCCGTCGCATCTAATTTCTGCACAAACGATTAGAACATGCGATATGTATCTATTTTTCCTTCTAAACATCGTCATTCGTTCCTCTTCATGTTAATTCAGTTTCTCTCATTCTCCACGTTCTAACCATCTTTCCCTTCTTCTTATTCCCTGCCTTCTTCATTTTCTCAGTTTCGTCATTCTACTCCACTCTCTTATCTCCAACATTTTTACATTCTCCTCCTCCTTCAGCTCCCCCTCCTTGTCCTTCTCTTCTGCCTTCTCCTCCTACGTTTCCCATATTTTCTCCTCTTCAGCCTCATCATCCACTACTCATCTCATCCTCTTTCTCCTCGTCCTCTTTCTGTATTTCCTCCTCTCCGTCCTTCTCCTCCATTACTCAATATGTCAGCATCCTACTCCTCAGCATTGATGCTATTTCTTTCTCACAACAACTTCTTTCTTACTTCTTGGAGTCTGTCGTTTCTCCTTAATTCTCTTACTGTGTTTAGCCTCCTCTTCCCTTTGCATTCTTCCATCACTTAAGAGTCTGTTTAATATATTCTTTAGTGTAATTATTTTCCATTTTCAATTGATGCATACGACTGAATATTTTAATCCAATTTCAAAACCAGATGTTTCGAACAATTTCAACGAAACTTTTCATCGTATATTTATTTACGTAACTGTGTCACAGATTTATGTTGACAACTTTGTATCAGAAGAGTTATGTTCGTGTTGCCTCACAATGAATCATATATCATGTTATTCTCAAAAATAAACAAATACTAGGCAAGCTATTGTATAAGGGTGATAATCCAGAGCACAAGGCAGTAAGAATGGTGCACTCTGCGCAGAAGCGTCCAGAAATGCTGTAAGACATGCTATAACATCGTGTTCTCTTAGATATAGGTTGATGCACAGGTAGCTGCTTCATGGACTGTTGGTATTACACTTTCCCTCAGAAATCACAGTATTCACAGTATTGAGATGTCCTAAAAAAATTTAAAAAAGGAGAAAGGAAAAGAAACCCTGCCAACTAAGAAAACTATGTAACTTCATGCATGCGTTATAAACAACGTTCAGTAAAGCCATCAACCACAACAGTTCATATGCCCCCAGAATGAGACTATTATCCTAAAAAAGTCGAGGTAATGTTGCTTAGGCTTCATGTTAAATTTTAACTTCTCGTTTCTCGGACAAGTATTCCAGTTCAAAGAAAGTAATTAGCTTTGCTACTTGGCTGAGGAGTCAGACGGCACTGTACTTAGTACTGTGATGAATTCCAGAGTATTTTCATCCTTCTTGCACCTGAATGTACATTGTGAATCAGATTAAGGCAATATTATTCCATATCTTTTCGAAAAATGAAAGCTGTCTTATTCGTATTTATTTCCCACAGAATAAGAAGAAGAATCATCAAGAAAATCCTTTTTTTCTTTTATCTCTCTCTCTTTTTTCATTTAGTTGTGATCTGTATATAATAGATGAGATGTGTTGTCGAAAGTAACGAGAAATAGATGCCACTCACGAGCAAGGGGTGTGGTTTTGGCTTCTGAATCTGCAGGACATGGTAACAACAGACATTCAGAAGTCATATCTTTGACTTTAATTGGAACGAGGAGATGAATGCATCAATAATTCGTAGGTGGTTGTGAATGAGGACCTGAAAATATTCAGACTAAAGAGCATATTGGTTGGATTAAAAAAAAAGAAAAAAAGAAAAGACAAGGGCGGGTAGGAACTGCACTCTGAGGGCGTCATGCAAACTTAATTACGTATGTAGGCAGTTCGTCCATACTGGGAATTGATAATCTCGACAACTTTTGCCTGTTATGGGTATCGATACTGCAAAGATATCTGTCCTGGAAATTCCAAGGCATTCGAGACTGGTTTAATATTAAGTATTAAGTATAAACTTTTTGTGTAAATTCGCATTCGCTACGGTAATTTTGGAATTCTTTAACATGCTAAGCTAACTGTACATTGCAGATGCTTTGACTTCGTCTGCTCTCGTCCCTGTTGCGATTATTGGGAAGTTTCACGGATGTCTCCAGAGAAGCAAACGGTACAGCTGACCATAGTCCTATTCTTGTTACACAAATGTAAAATTGTTCTGTGGAACACTACAACAGATATTTTTTGGGGTATCAGGACCTCATCCCAAACAATGTATTACTTTGCTCTGAAACATTACAGATGCTATACGTGTCAAAGGTACAGACTTACTGGGAATGGTTGTATGTGAAATGCACAGTTCCCAAACAACGTGCGATGCTAGGGCCCGTGTGGCGTGGTTGGCCGGCGGCCTTACGCCTGTCACCTCTAGACGGCAAAAGAATCGCCTTCACAGCAGCATAACTTAGCCAATCAGCACGAAATATTTGTAATTTATTTACACGGGCCCTTCTTCGTAGATCAGAGTACCAATTACTGAAAAACAGATCAAAATCCCTACAGTAGTCCCAAAAATTCTGGTCAGATTACTAATGCAATTTTACGTTTGTAATTGCAAAGAAATATTTTTATTCGTTGTAAAACAAATTAACAATTTCCTGGGTGTTCTTTTCCTTTTGGTTTTACTAGGAAACCTTGCTTCTTGGCAAATTTCATAATTCTAGGTCCACGGGAAGTGCCGTTTGGGTTACGATGAGTGAGTTTGCAAGTGTCAAAATGAATAAATAAAAATAAAAAAGAAAAAAAAAATGAAAAGGTAGAATCTTTCGATTGCATTTACTTAGAAGTTTAAATTTTTTACACCGCGAGGGAACGGAAGACCTTAGTATGTGACATAAATTTCAATATGATATACATATTCTTTCCTGAGAAAAAGGGGTCTTTACAGACGAATCGACAGACACAAGGACATCGAAGTGATCCGAAAGGGTTCCGTTTTTACTGGGTGTGGTACGGAACGTAAAAGTAACGGGAGTCTATTCAACTATTCGAAGCTTAAACTAGAGAGGACAAAGTATACATCATAGCAACAGTCCGAAAACGAAGACGGAAGAGATGACTTTCACGTCCTACCAACAACAAAGCCATTGGACAACGAAATTAGATTTGGCATGGATTGGGCAGAAAATCGGACAATACCGTTTCAAAGAATGCATCCCAAAAACTGCGTTAACCATTTCGGAAAACCAAGGAGGACATGTCTGTATTACCGGATTGAGATTTGAATAAGTAGCTTCTTATTCGGTGTCTAGTTGCAACGCCTCAATTCCCCGTTATATCCAGAAAGTTAAGAAAACTGTGATAAATGGCTAACATATGAAGATTCCTGGCTCCCGGAAAACCATAGTGCTTTACCCACATTCCAAACAACGCACCATTCCGTGGTGTCATTTGCCAAACCTTTGTGTCGTTATAGTTGACAGTTTGCTGCATATCATCGTCCGATGGCTACTAGTTGCACAGCTCGCATACCGTGTGGAATAAACATTGTGGGCGCCTATGGAATGGCCTCTCTCTCTCTCTCTCTCTCTCTCTCTCTATTTACGCTCTCTAAACCAGCAGACCACATGGCTCAGCGATCACTCCTGAACTTACATGGTAGTGAGAAACCGGAGAGAAACAAGAAACAAAAACATCACCAAGCGGTTAACATCACAGGTGGCGAATTTCTGCTACTAGAAAACAAGTGCCCCAATAAATGAAGAAATTATGTAGCAAATTAACAACTTACGTGCGTCCATGTATGCTTCACATTTTTTTGTTTATTTTTATGTAATTACATTCTTTTTTGTACCTATTTACTTACGTCCCATCTGTTCTTACTTGGCGGACGACCCTTCAACACTCAGGGAATGTAGTCTTGCGTCTTAAGCGTAGAGCATTTCCTCAGTAGCATAAGAACAAAGGGGCAATCAGATATTGGACCTTACTCTGTGGAGAGTATTTAATAACTGTCAAGAAATGAAGTTGCAAAAGATCTCTTTCCTAACAGACACATTGCAGGTAAAGTTCCTCAAGCAACAAAAGATTCTGAGTAGAAGTTTCTGACTGTAAACAATGTATTCTGAAAGGTTCCCATTTTATTTCGGATGGGAATGACGTGATTTACGTTTTCCCCGTTTCTAAATTAACCATCGGAGAGTTGTGAGATGATTTAATAGCGGTAGTAGCGTCCATAGTTAGCAATATTGATGTTTCCTCTGCGATTATATATATGTCACCGATGAGTAAAAAACACACGCACAATAAATGTAGCTCGCATCCGCCGAGGGGGAGACGAATATTTTATACCGATGAAATATACCATTTGTTGCGATATCGAGCGACGAAGGTAATTATACTTTCGTGAATAAAACAAAGGACTAGGCAGAGAGACTATACAACTTTCCATAACTTGCATTGTCCCTTGCGAGAATATTGTCAAACGTTTCCTACATGAAATATGCGTTAGTAAGTGGACGTGATTAGTCAGTGGCACTTAAAATTCAATGAATATTCTATACACTGTCCCCTGAAGTAAGCTGCTGCTCTGTCATCCGAAAGTAAAAGATAATACGAAAAAGTTGACATCGCCATAGCAATAGCTGTAGGGCAGTCCAATTTTCCAATAGCTATCACTTTTTACTGATAATTAAAACATATTATTACAACAGTGCCATCGTTCCTGACGCACGGTTAGTAATTTGCGGAGCGGTGTAGAAACAAAAGTAAGGTCGTAAATTGTCATACTAGCCTGAAAACCATTTGAAATTTTATCCGTAAGGTATAAACGTAATGGTCTTCTTTCCACAAATCCATAGATATCAGCTGGCGAATAAATTACCAAAGGAAGCAGTAAGATCCTCACACCTTGGGGAATATTTGCACGGGAAAGGGAGACAGAGGAGATGATTTTTGAAAAATGTCGGCTGTAACTACGGCAACAAGGCGTTTCATGTTCGGATTGAACCCGCCCTGCGTGGCTTAAGCACCACAAATGATTTTACCTCTATTTTAGATAGGAATTACTGCCGTCTCCTGATTATTGGTGCTGAGAAACCGTGTGATGCGTTTGGTAACGGATT
The DNA here is from genome assembly GCF_023897955.1 of Schistocerca gregaria. Taxonomy (NCBI): domain Eukaryota; kingdom Metazoa; phylum Arthropoda; class Insecta; order Orthoptera; family Acrididae; genus Schistocerca; species Schistocerca gregaria. The sequence goes on from NC_064923.1 coordinate 332,187,286, forward strand.
TCCTCATGGAAATAGAGAAGTCACCAGTTATCCCACGTCATATTACTGGCATTACTAGTATCGATAGAACTAAACAAAAATACTTACTGAGATTATACTGAATACTTACAGTAAATGCCAAGCTGCTTGGAAGTTTCATGTGAACTGCATTTCTCATTTGCGCTATTTACTGAATTTCTCTGGGTTCGAGTAATGGACAAGTTCAATAGGTGTTATTGGTTTTCCACTTCTTTTACATACCTGGAAATAGTTTATAATTAACCTCAGTGTGAGACTCCAGTGTGGCTGTGATGGCGAGTAATGTCCAAACCACTTATTTGTTCCTATCATTTGATGTAATTAATGTAGACTAACATGGGAATAACATATTTAAAATAAAAAGAGAATTTGTTAATATATAGTACACAGCTAGACATACTACTCAATGGTCTACATCTACATCTACATGGATACTCTACAAATCACACTTAAGTACCTGACAGAGGGTTCATCGAACAACCTTCACAGTAATTCTCTGTTATTCCACTCTCGAACAGCGCTCGGAAAAACGAACACCTATATCTTTCTGTGCGAGTTCTGATTTCCCTGGTTTTATCATGACGATCGTTTCTCCCTCTGCAGGTCGGTGTCAACAAAATATTTTCACTTTCGGGGGAGAAACTTGGTGACTAAAATTTCGTGAGAAGATTCCGCCGCAATGAAAAACGCCTTTGTTTGAATGGTATCGATCCCAAATCCTGAATGATGTCCGTGACACTCTCTCCCTTATTTCACGATAATGCAAGACGCGCTGCTGTTCGTTGAACTTTCTCGATGTGCTCCGCTAATCGTATCTGGTAAGGATCCTAGACCGCGCAGCAATACTCCAAAAGGAAGCGCACGAGCGCAGCGTAGGCAGTCTCCTTAGTGGATCAATTGCGTGTTCTAGACACAGTCTTTGGTTCGCCTTCCCCACAACACTTTCTATGTGTTCTTTCCAATTAAAGTTTTTCGTAACTGTATTCCTTAGGCATATAGTTGCATGTACGACCTTCAGATTTCAGTGATTTATCGTGTAACCGAAGTTTCACTGTTTTGTTTCAGCGCACATGTGAGTGACCTCACTTTTCGTTTTTTGGGGTGAACTGCCACTTTTCTCACCATTCACAGATCTTTTCCAAATCGTTTTGCAATTTATTTAGCTCTTCTGATGACTTTACTAGACCATAAACGACAGAATCATCTGCAAAAACCTAAGACGGTAGCTCACATTGTCTCCTAAATCACTTATATACCTAAGGGACAGAGGAAAGGCTATAACACTACTGTGGGGAACGCAAGATATGAATTCTTTTTTGCTTGATGACTTTCCGTCAATTACCCGAACTGTGACCTCTCTGACAGGAAATCACGAATCCAGTCACGTAATTGAGACCTTATTCCATAAGTACGCAATTTCACTACAAGCCGCTTGTGTGGGGCAGTGTCAGAAACCTTTTTGATATCTATAAACACAGAATAAATTTGAAATCCCTTGTCAATTGCACTCAACGCTTCAAAAATGGCTCTAAGCACTATGGGACTTAACATCTAAGGTCATCAGTCCCCTAGAACTTGGAACTACTTAAACCTAACGAACCTAAGGACATCACATACATCCATGCCCGAGGAAGGATTCGAACCTGCGACGGTAGCGGTCGCGCGGTTCCAGACTAAAGCTCCTAGAACCGCTCGGCCACAGTGGCCGGCTCTCAACACTTCACGTGTATAAAAATAGGTAGTTTTGTTTCACAAGAACGGTGTTTCCTAAGTTTGTCGTACTTCTATAGTACTCATCTTAGTGACACTTTATTTTAAAGGTTGCTTGTGAAAATTTTTTCTTTGATCACGTTTTATGTACTTGATGCCAGAACATCTAAAGCAAGAATGCGTAATTCTGAAATGTGAAGAAGAGACACAATGTCAGCAACTGTAGGAGGCTTGCATGGATAAAATCCAATAGCTAAATTTAAAAAAAAAGTAATGCTTTCAAATTTTGTGACCTAGTGGTCACTGAGGATCAAAATTAAAAAGACCTTTTTTCTTCGTAACAACCGTTATCAAATAAAAGGATCAAGAAGCTATACTTAGACATCGGTTTTTTTTAATGAAAACGGTCCTAAAAAAAATGTCTGCTCAATACGGTTAACTTCAGTATCCCTTGAGAGTTGTTTACCAAAATTTTCTAACTATAGACCAACCAGGTGCTATACTTTTGTAATGCGGCTCTGAAAATTGCAGTGGTTTTTCTACCGCAATTAACTACCAAGGAATCGTAGATCTGAATGTTAAAGTAAGGATACGTGATATGTTATCCGGTGTATCTGTGCATCAGGGTATGGACCAGTGTTGTATATCACTAAAAGGACAAGAACATTACTTATGTAGCCTCCACTCACCGTAACGCATACTCGGGTCTTTAAGTGCGTAGCCTGTGGGAATCATATTTAAGGAACAATATTGGAGCCCGCGCGACTTACAACAGAGTGATTAGTTTGAAAATGTCACGAATATGAGGAGAATATTGCGGTGGTACTAGCCTGGTTTGCCTGCAACTCTGAATATGATTTTACAGATCATAAGAATGTGGTTTTCTCATTAACAAAGCTACTGGTGTTAAAAAGAAAGATGTCAGACACTTCAATTTGAAGTTTCTACATCTGTCATTTTCTACCGAAGAGGACAAAGTGGGTTGTCGTAACACTCAACAGCGTTCAGAGTGGGGAAGAGAAACTCAAACCATCAGATTATTTGATTTCAGCTTCGGTTTCCCCCTAATAAGTGTGTGTGTGTGTGTGTGTGTGTGTGTGTGTGTGTGTGTGTGTGTGTGTGTGTGTGTGTGTGTGTGTGTTTGTGATAAAAAGAGGAACAGAGCTAGTGATAACACTTTAGGCACGTGCTGGGACGAAATGCTGACATTTCAGACATAGTGAAAAAGAAAAGTACTGAAATTCAGAAAATATTAGAAAAATACCTCTTATATTACAAAAGAGTGTAAGGGAAGTTACGCAGTTTCTATGTAAATCGATACTTGCACTTAGTCAAGAGCGGGACCTCCCGACACCTGTTTGAGCTTAGATACTGATGATAGATGTTGTGACATAAATTCCTTATATCGCTTCTGATGAATCCCAGTGTAGTTCGGTCGATTTTCGTTTCTGACTTTCCCCAATTCAAGAATGTTGCCCGTTTATAATGGTCTCTTCGCCTACAGGACTATAAACCCTTACCTTCTTTCCTTCCTTATCATTATTATTTGTAAATTAGCGTTAAAAACTTAAAATCTTGTCGTCCGAATCAGTAGATGAGTCTAAGATCGTGTGCTTGTTGCCAATATATAAGCATTTAAAGTGGTGGATTTATGAGAATTACGGTGTGCGTGTGTGTGTATTTAAATATAGTTTTTTCCTTGTAGGGATATGTAGAGGGGTAGTGTTCGAAAAAGCGCGAACAACAAAATTCGATTAAAAGCACGCTTACTGCACTACTGGCCATTAGAAATGCTACACTACCAAGATGACGTGCTAAAGTCGCGAAATTTAACTGACAGGAAGAAGATGCTGTGATATGAAAATGATTAGCTTTTCAGATCATTCACACAAGGTTGGCGCCGGTGGCGACACCTACAACGTGCTGCCACGAGGAAAGTTTCCAACCGATTTCTCATACACAAACAGCAGTTGACCGGCGTTGCCTGGTGAAACGTTGTTGTGTTGCCTCGTGAAAGGAGGAGAAATGCGTACCATCACGTTTCCGACTTTGATAAAGGCCGGATTGTAGATTATCACGATTTCGATTTATCGTATCGCGACATTGCTGCTCGCGTTGGTCGACATCCAATGACTGTTAGCAGAATATGGAAACGGTGGGTTCAAGAGGGTAATACGGAACGCCGTGCTGTATCCCAACGGCCTCGTATCACTAGCAGTCGAGATGACAGGCATCTTCTCCGCATGGCTGTAACGCATCGTGCAGCCACGTCTCGATCCCTGAGGCAACAGATGGGGACGTTTGCAAAACAACAACTATCTTCAAGAACAGTTCCACGACGTTTGCAGCAGCATGTACTATGAGCTCGGAGACTATGGGTGCGGTTACCCTTGACGCTGCATCACAGACAGGAGCGCCTGCGATGGTGTACTCTACGACGAACCTGGGTGCACGAATGGCCAAACATTTTTTTGGATGAATCCAGGTTCTGTTTACAGCATCATGATGGTCACATCCGTGTTTGGCGACATCGCGGTGAACGCACATTGGAAGCGTGTATTCGTCATCGCTATACTGGCGTATCACCCGGCGTGATGGTATGGGGTGGCATTGGTTACACGTCTCGGTCACGTCTTGTTCGCACTGACGGCACTTTTAACAGTGGACGTTACATTTCAGATGTGTTACGACCCGTGGCCCTACCCTTCATTCGATCCCTGCGAAACCCTAAATTTCAGCGGAATAAAGCACGACCGCATGTTGCAGGTCCTGTACGGGCCTTTCTGGATACAGAAAATGTGCGACTGCTGCCCTGGCCAGCACATTCTCCAGATCTCTCACCAATTGAAAACGTCTGTTCAATGGTTTCCGAGCAACTGCCTCGTCACAGTACGCCAGTCAGTACTCTTGATGAACTGTGGTATCGTGTGGAACTGCATGGATAGCTGTACCTGTACACGCCATCTAAGCTCTGTTTGACTCAATGCCCAGGCGTATCAAGGCCGTTATTACGGCCAGAGGTGGTTGTTCTGGTTACTGATTTCTCAGGATGTACGCACCCAAATTGCGTGAAAATGTAATCACATTTCAGTTCTAGTATATTTGTCTAATGAATACCCGTCTATCATCTGCATTTATTCTTGGTGTAGGAATTTTTATGTCCAGTAGTGTATGTTGTAAACATTTTATGTGCTAAGCGATATTCGGGGTAATTATGCCAGGAAACGTCAAGATATCCTGTGATAATAAGGCAATCAATGAATGACACTGGGGTGGCCGAACGTTCTAGGCGCTACAGTCTGGAACCGCACGACCGCTAGGGTCGCAGGTTCGAATCCTGCCTCGAGCATGGATGCGTGTGATGTCCTTAGGTTAGTTACGTTTAAGTAATTCTAAGTTCAAGGGACTGATGACCTCAGCAGTAAAGTCCCATAGTACTCAGAGCCATTTGAACCATTTTGAACTGAATGAAACTAAATTGTTTCGAAAAAAATTCAGTAAAGTCAATTCGGCTCGAAGTTTTGACAACCGGTAGTTTATGCAGCACATAAGAAACGTTTAGAAGAAACAATATGGATATAGGTGACTTGTGTGTTGGTGAACAATGTAATTGTCTTCCTTCGAGTAGATGCGCCAAAAAAAAATGTTATTCATTCCTGCAACAGTCGAATTCCTAGCAATGTAATCTACAATAAAATGCTTCGCAATGTCTGAACAGGCCGTGGTGCTGTTTTCTTAACGTTTCGACTACTATTGCCGAGCTATTCTTGAGCTGGTTTTGTAGATCTGTGAAAGAACTTGACGACTCGGTCACATACAAGCAAAAGTAGTGCTGAAATGACGACGGCAGAGGAAGGCTACCCTCACGTAATATGGTCTTGCAGCGCAATCAGACCTGTCAGCGGCAGAGAAGTTAAGACGGAGCTATTTGTATGAGGCGCGTCCTGTAGCACGCCGTACGCGGTAAACATTCAACGGTGAGCTTGGTACGGCCAGTGTGTTAACGACGCGCGCACGTAACACTCCACTATCAACCAGACGAAATCTCTCTCTCCCCCTCTACCACCACACCACCGTCCCCCACCCTCGAACTCTCCTCCCGAACAGTCCCCTCCCTCCTCACCGCTCTTTATGCGAATGTTATGAAACAGGAAAAAAAATTAGCCAAATAAAATGTTCCGCTGTTGTCGGCGCACACGTGGGATAAACGAACTGGAAATAGAGCTTGGAGTAAAGGTAGGTTTAAGAAAAAATAAAGAAGACAGTGTTTTCACGCTGAAGCCCGTGGAAGACATCGAAAACAGGAAACAAAGTTACGCCTAATAAAAGTTCCATAAACAGTGCGTTGTGTTGATTTCGGTAGAATCTGAGGCAGGCAGAGGGCAGAAGTTAGCTACAGAGTTACCCATGTGCCAGACGGTTCGCTGCACAAGTCTTACCACACGAACGTTTGCTGCGCAGTCTTCTATGCGCGTGCTTCTTTTAATCTATTGCTTTACATTCTTTCTTGTAGCTCTCTTTTTGTAATAATCCTGTTTCATTTAATCTCTTATCTATGACTATTTTTATTCAACTTGAAGTAATATATAACATTTATCGTAACCAGGATTGGATTGGATAGGATTGTTTGGGGGAGGCGACCAGACAGCGAGGTCATCGGTCTCGTCGGATTAGGGAAGGACGGGGAAGGAATCCGGCCGTGGCCTTTTAAAGGAATCATCCCGGCATTTGCCTGGAGCAATTTAGGGAAATCACGGAAAACCTAAATCAGGATGGCCGGACGCGGGATTGAACCGTCGTCCTCCCGAATGAGAGTCCAGTGTGCTCGTAACCAGGAAAAAATAGCTTTGTTTAAAGCGTAGTTTTCCACCTAACTGCCTGGAATAAATAATTTAGAGACACAGAGCCAATGTTTTCTAATTTTAGATTAAATGAGGAACACTTTATTCGATCTGACGACATCAAATTAGAAAATTTAATATTTCGTAAACATTATTTTCAAGTCATTTGTTACAGTAAAAATCACCATCATAAAAACACAGTATATCAGCTTATGTTTTCAAAAATAAGATTTGAAATACAAAGCAGTTTTTGAATAAGATATATTTCTTGCAATGAAATCAGAAAATAATGTTTTATGTTTATTACAAAAACGCAAACAAATCAGATGATTGTTGCGAAGCGAATGCGGGAAAAATATGAAATTGCGGAATACTCTTAGTTCGACAACAAACATATTTCATCGGAATCATGATTTCGGATACGCACTTAAAAGACAACTGTATTGGTCATTTTTACATTCGTTTGGAACGTAACAAGTCACATCTTTCTTAATGAAATATGTTTCTATTAATATTTTGTTTGAGTCAGTGCTGAAGTAGGAACTAACAAGAACTACTTGGATGCATTCGATATTTTAAAAAATTCCCTTTAAATACTACTACTAGCAATCTATGAATAATTCCCCGGTTAAAGAGTTCCAGAAGGAACTTTCAGTCTACAGCGGAGAGAACGCTGATTTCAAACTTCGTGGCAGATTACATTTGTTGTGTTATGGGGAAAGCGGTCTACAGACACAGCAGTCCTAGCACTCCTCACGATCGTCTCTCACACCCTTACATTCCGGCAATAAACAAAAGTCCTAAGTTCGCGTCTCGGCACGATACACAACTTCACTCTGTCGGGAAACTTCAGTTCCACGGTTATCGGAGGTTTACATTGCTCTACCATACGATGCCAAACGTACTAAACTAAAGCAAAGCCAAAGTTTGGTACGATTACTGTTATTGAAGTCTAATGAGCGGAAACCAGAACAATAATAATCGCTAGCAATCGCTCTTTGAACTAGTATGGTAATCCCGCAATATACGGAAATATAAGTCTATGATTTTCAAAAGAAAGGATGGAAGGAAAGACGGTCTGTTTAAATTTAATGTCTGGTCATAGCAAAATCATAAACTGCAGAAAGAGACACATCAAAAATAGTTCTGCATCACCTCGGTTCCGAGAGTTCCGGAATCTGTACAGATAATTGGAATATAGATCAACACAAACATCATTTCCGCCCTTTTTATTGCTCATGAAAACCACACATTGCATGTTGCACCAGCATACAGCGAGACCTTCAGAGTTATTGGTCCAGACTGCTCTACACCCCGATACCTCTAATACCCTGTAGCACGTCCTCTTGCTTTGACGCATGCCTGTATTCGTCGTGGCATACTATCCAGAAGTTCATCAAGGCACTGTTGGTCCAGATAGTCCCACTCCTCAACGGCGATTCGGCGTAGATCCCTTAGAGAGGTCGGTGGGTCACGTGGTCCATATACAGCCCTTTTCAATCTATCCCAGGCCTGTTCGGTAGGGTTCATGTCTGGAGAACATGGTAGCCCCCAATATGCTGCTGATACGGTTCCACTATCGGTCGGAGGATGGCATTCATGTTTCATACAGCCGTTACGGCACCTTCTATGACTACCAGCGGCGTACGTCAGCCCCACATAGTGCCAACCCAAAACAGCAGGGAACCTCCACCTTGCTGCACTCGGTGGACAGTGTGTCTAAGGGGTACAGCCTGACCGGCTTGCCTCCAAACACATCTCCGACAACTGTCTTGTTGGAGTCATAGGCGACACTCATCGGTGAAGAGGATGTGATGCCAATCGTGAGCGGTCCATTCGGCATGTTGTTGGGCCCATCTGTACCGCGCTGCATGGTGTCGTGGTTGCAAAGATGCATCTCACCATGGGCGTCGTGAGTAAAGCTGCTCATCATGCAATCTACTGCGCACAGATTGAATCGTAACATGACGTCCTGTGGCTGCAAGAAAAGCTTTGCTCAACACTGTAGCGTTACTGTCAGGTTCCTCCGAGCTATAATCTGTAGACAGCGGTCATGCATTGCAGTAATAGCCCTTGGGAGGCTTGAGCGAGGAATTTCATCTACAGTTCCTGTCTCTCTGTATCTCCTCCATGTCCGAGCAAAATCGCTTTGGTTCACTACGAGACGCCTGGATCCTTCCCTTCTTGAGAGCCCTTCCTGGCACAAAGTAATGTTGCGGACGCTATCGAAACGCGGTATTAACCGTCTAGGCTTGGTTGAACTACAGGCAAGCAAGCCGTGTATCTCCTTGCTGGGGGAATGACTGGAACAGATCGGCTGTCAAACCCCCTCAGACTAATAGACTGCACCTGGACAGTGTGTCTAAGGCGTTCAACCTGACCGGATTGGCTCAAGACAGGTCTCTGACGATTGTCTGGTTGAAGGGAACACTATTCGGTGAAGAGAACGTGATGCCAATTCAGAGCGGTCCATTCGGCATGTTGTTCGGCCCATCGGCACCGCGCTGCATGGTTTCATTGTTGCAAAGATGGAACTCGCAATGGATGTCAGGAGTAAAGCCTACTGCGCACAGTTTGAGTCGAAAAGCACGAAAAGCATTATTCAACATTGTGGCGTTCCTGTCAGGGTTGCTCCGAGCCATAATCCACTGCAGTAGAAGCCCTTGGGTGTCCTAAGTGAGGTATGTCATCGATAGTTCCTGTCTCTCTGCATCTCTTGCATGTCAAAACAACATCTCTTTGTTTCAGTCCGAGACGCCTGGATAGTTCCCTTGTTGAGAGACCTTCTTGGCAAAAAGTAACAATGCGGACGCGACCGAACTGCAGTATTGACCGTCTAGGCATGGTTGATTTATAGACAACTCGAGCCGTGTACCTCCTTCCTGGTGGAATGACTAGGAATGACTAGAACTGATCGACTGTCGGACCCCCTTCGCCTAACAGGCGCTGCTACTGCATGGTTGTTTACATCTTTGGGCGGGTTTAGTGACATCTCTGAACAGTCAAAGGGACGTGTCTGTGATACAATATCCACAGTCAACGTCTATCTTCTGGAGTTCTGGGAACTGGGATGATGCAAAACTTTTTTGATATGTGAAATTGAAGTATTTTACCTCAAGTGAATCAGGATAACTACGAGAAAAGAAACCAGTATGAGGATTCGAATCCAGTTCACCTCACATGGGAGTAACCTTACATCCACAATTCGATCGATTTCTTGGAAATGTAAAGAGTGGTGCAGTTACATTTCACAGTTCAAATGATGCACCTCGTGCGGAAACGAAAATACGTATTCTTACACATCGGCAGATCATTAATTTAAAATACTGACAGTAATCTGCCAGTAATACGACAGTGCTAATGGACGACTATTGACACAAAGATGAAATATTATGGCACCTACAGCGTTAACTGCTGAACACAAGAGAACTTTGAATTGCTTGATCCGTAATAAATACTATTTTCTTCCAGATTATTTAACACTGCATACCAGAATCGTAGTAGCAATTGTGTACGTTACTTTATCCAGACCTGCAGCAGTCACATGCACAGCGGAGGCTGGTGCATTGAAAGAGCTTCAGGGCCAATGGCAGCAACTCACCTGCAACAAATAGGAAGACGTGTGTGACATACGAATGACAGTTCTGAATCATGTGACAAATAATATGAGGCAGTTTATCGTAAGACAAAAAGCATGTGTCTTAACTACATAGTACTGGATGATAAAAAATAAAACAGATCTGTAAAATGTATGTAATATGACTGACTTGGGATGAAACATTGTCAATCAATATCACAGAAGAAGCTGGAAACGGCCACCACTTACGTCGATGCAGCACTGAACCCGATTTATTAAAATGGAAGACACAGGTAGCAAAATGTTTCAAAAGGCTCTGAGCACTATGGGACTCAACTGCTGTGGTCATCAGTCTCATAGAACTTAGAACTACTTAAACCTAACTAACCTAAGGACATCACACACATCCATGCCCGAGGCAGGATTCGAACCTGCGACCGTAGCAGGCGCACGGTTCCGGACTGCGCGCCTAGAACCGCGAGACCATCGCGTCCGGCACAGGTAGCAGCTCCGCCTGAGAGACAGAAGCAACATCGTTCCCACTGGTCTGAAGCAACATCGTTCCCACCGATCTGCTGAAGCTCTTCGAAAACCTGAGGGTAATCTGAATACACCTGACCATTAGATTTACCCCAGCGGTAAAAAATCACAGGGAGAGTGATCAGGTGATCTCGGTGCGCAGGATTGCAGTGCTTCCGCTGATTGTGTCCTCATCGAACACCTCACGCACTCGTTACAAGGTTGTCAGGGCGGTGAGCACTGTGGCAGGTAACAGTCAAAATACCCAACAAGTCGTTCTTCTTCTGTGAGGTAATCCACTTATGGATTAAACGGTTTCTCTAAGTCGCGATTAGCATTAACATTTCGATGGAAGAATCGTACGATGAGAGCACCAGAATTCGCACACCAAAGAACCATCTTAACATTATGCAACGATTCTTCAAAGTGTTGATTGGAATTCCCTGATTCATAATGGCTTACGTTTTGTTAGCTCACTTACTCTGGCAGGCTAAACCAGGCCACACTGCAGCAATGAAACACTGAGGATCCAAAATTCCTAATCGGCAGAGCTCAAAAAGCATATGTTCGTCTGGACTCTATAACTCGTGCACAACATTAAATTTTTAAGGTCCTTTTTGATAATGGTTCGATAAGTCGATCTCTCAATCCATTCTTGCCCAGATAAACGGCGTTGAGAATTCGTCGGACTTAGTTCCAGGCTTTATCACTCGAGCAGTGTTATCTGGCGTTCGAGTTCTTTTCGGAGAGTCACTGCGTTATTCGCTACAGAGCCGGTTCAATACCACTTTGCTACTAAGTTCTCCACAGAAGACTTTGTTGGAGATTTTAGTGAAAGACTCCCAATCTTAAATTATTGTTCCAACAGTTCGGTACAAATTTTTCATACATTCTGCTTCGCCTAATACTCCACAATAAAAATGTGCTGTTGTTCCCTGAGCACCACTCTATGTTGCAGTCGACTGGCCACGAAATAAGTCTCCTACTCATACCCGCCTAAACTTAATGAGACAGCGTAGCACACGGGACAGAACACGCTGGAGATGCGCATGCGAAGACACGTGACAGCAATCAGCAGGTGCTTCGAAATCGCGATTTCTTACTTTTTCTTTGATGGAGAGCTCTCATCTTCAATAATAAGGGTCAGCTCTGCGCCAGTCTCTTTCTAGGATACTTTTATTGTGCTCACACAAATAGAGGCCTTCTCACTAATACTGTAAGACCTGAAATGAAGCTCCATATCTTAGCCCACTAAAAAGCTTGATATCATTTTTCGCCTTTCCGAACTGGAGACACTAATAAACGCCACAGACTAAGCTACGAGGGTCAGTCAAATAGTAATGCCTCCTATTTTTTTTTCTACGTTTAATTGTCAGGAAATTTAAATGCAATTACATAGGTTGAAAACCACAACATTGAGGATCATTTTGTCATTTTTCAATGTAATCTCCGCCCATCTCTACAGTTTTGGTCCATCTTTGAACAAGGGCATGTATCCCAGCACGGTAAAAATCACAGCTCTGCTTCCTAAGCCATTGACGCACAGATGTTTTGACGGCCTCCTCATCTTCAAAATGAATCCCACGATGAGCTTCTTTTAGTGGCCCGAACAGATGGAAGTCTGATGGTGCCAGGTCAGGGCTGTATGGGGGATGAGGCAAAACTTCCCATCCAATTTTGACAATCTCGTCAGAGGTGTGACGACTGGTGTGTGGTCTTGCATTGTCATGCAAAAGAAGAACATCTGCCATTGATTTTGTTGGGCGAACATGCTGAAGACGTGCTTTAAGTTTTTTGAGGGTTGTGACATATTGAACAGAATTTATTGTGCATCCCTGCTCCAAAAAATCAAACAGAATCACACCCTCTGTATCCCAGAAAACTGTTGCCATAACTTTCCCTGCCGATCGCACAGTTTTGAATTTTTTCTTCCTCGGCGAGCTTGTGTGACGCCACTCCATTGACTGCCTCTTTGATTCGGGTTCAAAAAAATGCACCCATGTTTCGTCCCCGGTCACAATTTTTTTCAGAAACTCATCTCCCTCCAAACGGAAGCGCTGCAAGTGTTGAGAGGCTATTGTTTTCCTTGCCTCTTTATTCTGATCGGTTAACATTCTTGGAACCCACCGTGCACAAACTTTTGAGTACCCCAATTGTTTAATAATCGTGATCACACTGCCTTTACTAAGAGAAATAATGCGACACACTTCATCTGCAGTCACCCGACGGTCACCACGAATGATGTCATCAACTTGCTGAATGTTGTGTGGAGTCACTGCACTCACCGGCCTGCCGCTCCGCTTTTCGTCAGTCAACGGTGTTTGCCCTTCAGCTTCCTTACAACGACGAGCCCATCGTCTAACAATGCTGACATCCACTGTCACAACACCATACACCTTCTTCAGTCTTTCATGAATGCGTATGGGCGTTTCACCTTCTGCATTCAAGAATTCAATCACACAACGCTGTCTCAAACGAACATCGATGTCGGCCATCTTACAAACTTCTGCTGTGCTGCCACCTGTTGACACAGAAAGTTACTACTGCAGTGGATTGCAGAAGAAGGTTTGAGCAATGGCGCCAAATTCAAATTTTTCACTTAACTTAATTTTTTTAAGTAGAAAAAAAATGGGAGGAATTACTTTTTGACCGACCCTCGTATAATCAGCAATTTTTTAAATAGCAGTTGATGTAGAACAAAATATTTGGCGTTTATCTGTAACATGGCATTACTAGTCGTCGAGCACTATGTGAAAAGTAAGGTGTCACTGTACAGCAATTCATCATTTTATCCTGTTTAGAGAGTGGCTTTCCGCCTTTAATACTCTTATGTTTAAGTTTTTTCCTGTTGAAGGACATCAATGCTCTATCAGCACTCTACAGTGTCTGAAACACAGGAACGTTCTCTAGATCACTCTACGTGGCTTTAGGTCTCTTTAGATAACTGTAGAATAACAAAACTATATATATCTTTCCTTGTCTGCACCCATTAAAGTATTTGATCCATCTCTATTTTATGACCTTCCTCCAACGAGTAGTTAGTATCCAGCTACCCTCTGTGAGACTTAATTCCTTTATGTGTTGCCTTGTACCGTGTACCACTCAGTAAAAACTTATACAGGGTGTATAAAAACTAAACAGCATAGCTGCAAGAGTGGACTGCCCACTCAGAAAAGAAAAAAATGGCTATGTTGGGTGGTTGGTTGATGTGTGTGTGTGGGGGGGGGGGGGGAGGGGGGGGAGACCAAACTGCGAGGTCGTCGGTCCCATCGGATTAGTGAAAAGTGGGGAAGGAAATCGGTCGTTCCCTTTCACAAGACCCATCCCGCCATTGACCTGAAGTGGTTTAGGGAAATCACGGAAAATCTAAAACAGGTAGACCGGACGCAGGTTTGAACCGTCTTCCTCCCGAATTCGAGTGCAGTGTGCGGAACACTGCGCCACCTCGCTAAGAAATGGCTGTGTAAACATGGATGAACTAATATGTGGCTGCATTTTCATCCGGTCGTGTATATTACGGAGCACATATTCATTAATCCAGACTGCGGAGCCGGACGCTGTGGCCGAGCGGTCCTACGTGCTTCAGTCAGGCCGGCAAAAGATATCTTGTTGTGCATCAATAGCTGCATGTAGAAATTTTAAATTATTGAATTACCAGACCGGTATTCGGACATCAGTGGCATCTGATACTGAGAAGAAACAAATAAATGTGTACTCAACGATATCTGTGAACATAAGAACATTTTATATACATTACAGTAGAAATTGTGTACTTATATCTCAAATGACTTGGGCGTCAAGTGTGAAATCGCTATGATGTAAAAATTGACGTGGGTCAAGAAATGGACTATTTCAGATCTAACATTAACCATGTACAGGTGATCACGATAAGGTCCGTTATCTGCCTTACGTCTATTGTAGACACGTTATTGTGAGTACGTGCTACAACTGGGAAATTCAAAACGGCTACATTTCTAGATCATATTGGACGTTACTGTAAGCGGATAATAACATGGGACTGTCTTCTCTTTGTTGTGACCACTACTTTGCCTGGACCAAAAAGATTAAAAATAGCTTCCTACTCCACTTCCAACGAAGGTCTTTGAGATGTTTCATTTCATTGTATATCAAGTGGCGGAAACGAAAATTCATTCTCAACTAAAACCAGGCACCCGTATTAACCGGAAGGGCAGAAAGGTAATTGAAAAAAAAATAATACCTCACGAAAGAATGCGTAGAAGAGAAAACTTACTTACGCATTTTCTGTATGCAAGAACTGAATAACGAACATCTGTTAGGAGTTAGTATTAGAATGACGGAATGAGAGTAAATGATCCACGAAACGGAGCAAACGGTATGTTGCCTCTCTTTTCGCTCGCTAACGGCGGACGCAATAACAGCTCTTGCAGCAACCAACAGCTCGTGACTCCACAGAGAAAATTGGTATTTACACTCTGCAGAGCAAACATCATTACCGGACGGTGTCGGACGTCTACGAACGCCATCCCACGATCTGACGAGCTGTTCTCGTGTTTATTGGCGCAAAACGAACTAATTTCGCAGTCGACACTCTTTCTGGTCAACAAAACTTTTATGCGGGGTACAGTAAAGAATAGTTGGCAGCTGTGATGAGCATCTCTATAGCCCTTATATTGGCAGTATAAAATATCTGCAAGAATATATTATATTGATTCTGGCCACGGAAGTACTCCGTTCAGGCAAATGTGTCCTCAGTAAGGGTGCTAATAACTACGCCGTCGAGCACCCTAAATACGCACTCACACGCACACAGCACTCGCCAGCGCGCGCACGCACATACACACATCAACGTAAGAGAGTGCATAATTTGGGTATGAAATATTACGAAGAGCGCAGGAGCGATTTGATGAACATTGTAACGAAGCGTTGTATAGATCCTATAATTAAATTTTTCCCGAGACGTTGTAGTCTCATCTTTATCTACGACAATAGTGGAAGCTGAAGAAATGCATGTCTTGGGTAAATTTAATTGTAAGATCTATACAGTCACTTTTGGTATAGGTTCATAGGACCTCTCCATTACGTCCGATGTTGGGGTGCTATTACGGTACTGGAATACCCTCACAATGGTGACAATTTAGGCGAAAAATAAGCTGAAGATATGAATTAAAGTTTTTGGCGGGAGGACATTCGACTCTGGTAATTCGTGTAGGAAAATTGACTACAGTGCTGCGGCTGTGTAATGGTCAGCATTTGTGCCTAGTAAGCAGAAGACCCCGGTTCGAGTTCCGGACGTGGTACAAATTTTAATTCATTTCTTCAGCTTCCATCATTATCGTACATTTTAACAAGGCTTAAAAGACACAAAGTCGGAAGTCACCAATAGCACAATAGCAGGGATGGCAGAAACAAACGGACCAAAGAAAGTCTTCCACAGGTTGAAGAGATTTTCCGCTAGCGCATCAAGTATGATGTGCTACCTATCGGTCACAGAAAATCGTGGTTTACAGGTTGGACAAGCGGTAGCCAGTACTTAGCGCCCATTATGAGGATACGTCTGCATCACATCAACTTCCACAAATACCTCTGCGCTATAGGCGTAGCAAAGCCTCTAATTCAGAATATGATTCGAATCATCTATTCTTTGAATGTTATCAGTATGGCAAATCCCAGATTGTCATAAATAAAATTACAAACAGATTTGCCACAAGTAAAAATGTACGCTGCTAAAATGCATCTTGTGAAATTTGGAATGTCTACTTATGGCGCTTTAAGAAACTGTAACGTGCACTTATTACTCAATGATTAATTCCACAGAGATCTTCGGCATCATCTCTTGAAATGTTTGGTGATAATGTCATATCTGCATTTTTCTGAATCTCTTATATAGTAAACTAATCGTAAAAGCAGAAACGTTTAGAGAAATTTCACTTCGATTGAAGTTTCTCATAATAAAACATGAGAAGGACCGATTTGTGCGTACTTTAAAGAAATTTTTTATAGCTAAGATAGCGTTCAAAACTACTTTTATAGACCGGTTTTGTCAAGTAAGACGGTAATCTTCAGATCTGTAAAAACTTTTTTGGTTGTATATCACGTTCCACAATGCGTTCATCACTCATGCAACGTTAATATTTTAGTGACAAATATATTGCACAGGTTTGTCATAAATAAAAAAAAAGATACATGTTTGTCATAAGTAAAAATGTATACTGCTAAAATGCACCTTGTGGAACTTGACATGTGTCTACATAAGCTATGTAGCACTCCTTTGACTCTTGTCATTTGTGAAAACTCACAATATATGGTGTAAGTGCTAATTTATGCCAGTATTTACATTTACTTGACGAGTGAAGCACGGATTGAAAGTTTCTCATTCGAAATAGATAGCACACTACATACTCTCCACTAAAATGATAACATGGTATGAGTAATGAACGCACAGTGGAATATGACGTACACCCAAAAAAGGTCTTAAAGATCTCAAGATCACAGTCTTACCCGTAGCAGCCGATCAATAAAAAAATCATTTCGAACGCCATCTTGACTGTAAAAATTTCTTTTCATTTGACTTCGAGGCAAATTAGTGTATTTTATAATGTAACTGACTCATCTGGGGAACAGAAAAGTTTACGATACTTTAGACTACGAAAATATATAATAAGTGCGTTTTTTTACTGTCAGAAGTTTGTCTTTTAGGCAATTTAGCATTTTAATGTGGCCGCTGGATCGTGGGAATCACATTTTGGTGTAATAAATATTATCTGTGTTTTTCGAATATCCCATACACAAGCAAGTAAGCTAATAATCTAAGGTACTAGACACGAATTTGTTAAATACTTCACTGTTGAGCAGTACGTCAATGAACAATTAATATATGAAAACAAGATTGTCTGAAAAAGAAGGGAGTGTGCATAAATCAAATACAACAATAATCACAGGTACTCCGCTTTACCGGTCCCAAGCCCGGGAAATCTTCGTATGAGTGATGACGAAGGAGGAGGGGAGGAATAACAGTCTCCTTAAAGAACCAGAGTCATCTGCATAATTGTCAGAAGACAGTGACGGCCCCTTGATAGGGTGACAGCGAATACCTCAATGGTAATGGAGGTACAGAGAATGGATATGGCTACAGCACAACTAGCAAGAGAGACAGCTCAGTGAATAAAATACATGTTGTGTCTCACTTGGATAAAGCAGTAATGTAGTCGGCGTCTGTTCACCACAGATGCGACTGAAACTAAACATTTTGTAATTAACCTCTCCAGTTTTGGCCACTGAGGTTTTTCAGACTTAACCCTGTAATTCCAAGCACAGCAATGGAACGCCTTAGTAATCCTGACACTGCTCCAGGAGGTAACAAATTCTCCACTATAAATGTCGAAACTAGTCTATCGGATTCTGTGCAGATTATGCTGAGATGGTCTATCCCAGAGAATAGGAAGTTGATGTCCTCTGGCCAACACAAACCTGAAGTCAAAATTTTCCTTGGCATAACCATCATTAACTCGCTCTTAAAGCCAAGAAAGCTCTACAAATTAGCAGGAATACAATTACCACGCAACAGACACGAATGCGAGAGGAGAACGACATGGATTTTGGAAATTACAGACCATTAAAACAAAGCAAGGAATCCTCAGAAATACATCCCATCTGGGGTAGCACTCGCAGCTTCAAGAGAGATTATCAGCTTCGTAATCGAAATAATACCTGTTAAGAACAGACTAACGACAATTTCCTTAAAAATAAGAAAATAAAATGTACATAGTAATTAATTAATATAATCAAATCAACCACGAAAATAAGAGGAACATATAAAGCAAATAAGTCATGAGAGTAAGTAGAAAATACAAATTTTAAAATTACACAAAATCATGTGATAATTCTGACGGGCGATTTTAATGCACAGTTGCAGAAAGAGAGAAAATTTAGGAAGACAAGTGTTGGTTTCCCTTCGTACAAACTTACAATCAAAACGGAGAGAGACTAATAGAACTGTGTACAAATTCCAGTCTCGTAAATATGTCAACACATTTCACGAAAAAGCTCTCAAAACAAGAACTATGGCGAACATACAACAAGCATGTATCTGTATTCCAAACTGATCGTATGAAAATCTCGCAGACGCATCACATGGAGATTTTAAATATTTAAGTACGCAAAGGAGCAAATATTCATATAGACAATTACTTATCTTAATTTAAACTAAATTTATTTAAAGCCATAAATTTCAGGAAAAGGATGTGAGTAATATTTGGATGTTACACTAGCAAAGTTAGCCAATAAACTCGACGAAACGCAAGCTCAAAATTTGGAACAGCTCAACCATAAGCTTACTAAAACTGTCCGAAACCAAATTTCTTTACAAAGGTCGAAAAAAACATCATTTGTGGAATGAAGTTTTTGATGAGGTAGTAAAACCTCGACACAAGGCCTTCAGAACATGGAGTAGTACCATATTAGAAAATGCACAAGACAATTGGCAATTAAAACAGAAGCTTCAACATTAATCAGGAAACAGAAAGAGAGAAAGAAAGAATAAATAAGAACAGTGATCTTGAAATTGAAAAACAAAACAGGCATTTTTACAGATTAACACAAAGCTAAAAGGTTACCAGCACGAGAATCTCTGCTTCCAGGCAGAAAACGGACAACTGGTACTTAACAACCAAGAAAACTTTGCAAATATTTTTTAAAACCTTCTAAACTGGTTTGAGCCCAGGGAACGATCTTCACCAGAAATTACCGTAAAAATCACTCCAAATTTAGAAGAACCACATGAAGAGGAAACTGCTAGACAACTGAAAAGGTTAGAAAATAAAGTATGTCATGAAACCGGAATTGCTGCAGATTTTCTGTATAAGCTAGCCCAAATACCTTAAGAAATTTACATTGACCGTGTCAAAAATTTGGTAATCTGGGAAAATATCATATGACTGGAAAAACTGAATTCATTTATCCACGGGAAGGATGTTAATAATCAAAGACGGATTTCTCTTGTTCCTGCCCCATAGAGTATTCTATCTCATTGTCTCCTAACCGAGGTCAACACCAACGTAAATGCAAAAATGGGTAGTATTAAAAAAGGTTAGTGACTAAATAAATATTGCTCAGAATAAGTCTAAGTTCTGGAACTAACTTTCCGGCATCATAAAATTTACGGTAAGAGAGTAGTTAGTACCTTCGTAGATTTTAAAAAAGCTTACGACTAAGGGGAGCAGTAGTCTTTCACCCAAATCTGAAACAAGTTCTGGACCTCAAAATCACTTTAGTTGTTACTGCAGTTCTCAGTAGTACAAAACCTAAAATTCAGGTGAAAAACTTGGGAACATTTTCATATTGAAACCGAAGCGAGAAAGTATGATGAAGTCTGCCCACTGCTTTTCAGATGCATATTAGAAAAAAATAATCCAAGGATGGCGGAAACTGAAAGCAGAGTTGAAAGTTGGCGAACCAATCAAATAGGGAAGAAACAATACCAGGACTGACTGCTTAGCTTTTGCAGACGACGTGGTGATTCTACGTCAGGGCAGTATAGTACCAAATAGGCAAATAGAGCTTCTGAAAAAAATGCAAATCGCTGGGTTCAAAATGTTCAAATGTGTGTGAAATCTTATGGGACTTAACTACTAAAATCATCAGTCCCTAAGCTTACACACTACTTAACCTAAATTATCCTAAGGACAAACACACGCACCCATGCCCGAGGGAGGACCCGAACCTCCGCCGGGATCAGCCGCACAGTCCATAACTGCAGCTTCTGAGGCCGCTCAGCTAATCCCGCGCGGCAATTCGCTGGGTGAAAGGTACTTACAACAAATATCATTTAAAACGAAAGACGAAGTTGAGAATAATCATGGTGTCGCTTTGGTGGAATATAGGTTGCCAGGCATATAACTGTTTATACAAAAAAATCTCTTACATAGTGAGACACGTAGAGGATGGCCCAAAAGTCCTTTAATATTTGAAAATGCTTTATTTCACTGAATAATGCCGGTACATAAGTAAAACTTGACACACATACCTGAAATAACATGTGGTTTTATCGAAACCAAAAACGAGTGCAAAAACCGGTCAACACACTCCGTGTGTCTGTCATCCGCAGAAAAATGCTGGACTGTCGTGGAACCCCCATTGCAAGGCGAGAAAGCCACGGTCTGGTGTGGTTTTACCACATCAGCCTCGATCGAACACTTTTTCTTTGAGTAAGTGCGGGGTGCTGCTTTTCAGATTGTCAGCGTGACGGTTACGAGGTACGCCGGTATCTGACAGAATCGCATCATCCCATACCTAGCCGATGAACACCTGCTGGAAGGCACGACTTTTATGCGGGATGGCGCTCCACCCCACGTTGTAACACGTGTGAAAGGTCTCTTGTGCAGACCGTTTGGCGAGGAGTGCCTGCTGGGCCGCCATTTCCGTCATGTTTGGCCTCCCAGGTCCCCACTCCTCAATCCACGTGATTATTGGCGGTTTTGTTGCCTGAAGTCGCAAGGCAACCCCGAGCGTTCCACCTCATTAGTGAGGATAAAAGACAGCATGCACGGGAATTTCTCACCATAGCTCCTGATGTACTCTACAGTGCTCATCTTAATATTATCCATCGACTGCAGGTATTGAGGATGAGTCAAGGTCGTCATGTTGATCGTCTATTACCAAGAATATCGTCTTAGCCAAAAGTCAATTCCCTTGCTACTATTGCTTTTTTTTTTATCGTGGAATGGGTCCCCTCTTGGCATTTTGTGAACTTTTTTTAAGATAAAGCGATATGTCATTTGAGGCTTGTGTGTCAGTTTTTACTTCTCTACCCACGCTATTCCCTGAAGCATCGAATTTTCAAATGTTAAAAAAAACATTTAGGTCACCATGCACAAATTTGGAATGGTTTTATTAAGACCGTTCTGATGCACAAAAAGATAAAATACATTTTCTTAGACCTACAAGCGTGACACGTAGATTAAAAAGCCCTCTGAATAGGGACTTCATGAAAATTTCCCTAGCAGTGGAGTGGGTTGCATGTAATTGCCGTGAGATCATACTGATGGAATTCCCATTCTGAATAACAATGCCCTCCCCCAGCTTACCGACCTTACATTGTAAACGCCAACATTCACTAGGTTACGCAGGACAATATCACGTAGTGAGCGCTCATTGTGTGAAGGCTACGGCACTACATTGTATCTGACTGTTTAGGTTGCTTGTTTAACCTTACCCACCGATGGAGAACACACGCTAGTCTACAACTCTCGTGAGCACTAACTACAGCGGCTGTCAACGCTTATGCAACGTCCCGTAAACAGCGCGGTGGCCAAAATGGTCGGCAGCCTGAATGCGTGCTGTGAGCGAAGATAATATCTCGCTGATTCCCGCTGCGCTTTGCTACTTGGAATACGAAAGTCAACACGATAATGATCACTTACATCGCATTCTGTATTTAACTGCGGTAAAAAATGAAACACAGACGAGAAAGACACCCGCAATATACGTGAGTGGAAGGTGATGGCGAAATGATTTGTGGCCAGCTTGATAACTTGTTTGGCCACTGAACCGCAATAAGAAAGTTCTGTGTAACTTTTAATATTATACTAAACACTTTAAAAATTAAGTACAGGGCTGTGGACAGAAGGTGCAGATTTCTACTTAGCCAGAGTTATCATTGAAACGCTAGGAAGAACAGCGCATAGTTTCGATAGACATGGTAACCGTTTGCAATTCGATGGCAATGGCGCAGCATCTGCACATCACATGTACAATTTAATATATGAAATAGTTAACGGTAATGAGATTTATGTCATGGCCGTGAGGTGCAGCATTTACATATTTTCGTCGCACAAGGAGTACGCCGCGCAACAAAATAGTCGTAACTCGGAGCGCATTCGACTAGAGAGGTCAACAGTTACTGAAATCCTGCTTGTCAAAATATTTTCACTGCGATACTTACTCACTGTAGTCTGCAAACTGTGGAATATAGTTGACTATCAAACGTTAGGAACGAAATGGCGAGTATTTTGCTGTGTTGTTAACATTCTTTATCCTTGACTATCAAACGTTAGGAACGAAATGGCGAGTATTTTGCTGTGTTGTTAACATTCTTTATCCTTTTGAGGAACCAATTATAGTAATTTATTTCCGCATTGACGAATATCTACAAACAGTTATAAAAGCTCTACAAAGACAATGCGATAATCGAGTACTATTAACCAGAACAACATCGCGTGAAACGTAGTATCACTAGTCTCGTCATATGTCGCACCAGAACAAAGAGATGGTTTTCTTCGTTATTCTATTTTACTGTTTTAGTGGCCATGTCTTGTGACAAATCTAAGGGGAATGAAACAAAAGAACTACAAAATTTGTTTAGGTAAAGATAAGAGTGTATGTTTGAGTATAAAGATTAAAACCGGAAGATGTATTGTCTGAGACGTACAGCGGAATGG
The DNA here is from genome assembly GCF_023897955.1 of Schistocerca gregaria. Taxonomy (NCBI): domain Eukaryota; kingdom Metazoa; phylum Arthropoda; class Insecta; order Orthoptera; family Acrididae; genus Schistocerca; species Schistocerca gregaria. The sequence goes on from NC_064923.1 coordinate 332,210,367, forward strand.
AGTACCACTGAAGATGCTAAACGGGACAGTGAAATAATAGTGAATCTACGTCAACAGGTGCCACATTACTAGTGATATTGCCGCGGAATTCAGCATTAGTGCCAAATACTATACAGTAAAATTCATAACGATACAGGCGAAGGGAAAGCTCTTTAAATACTCTACGCCACACACCGTCAGGAGGCTTGCGTAGTGTTGATGTAGATGTAGACGTCAGTGAATTTCATGGTGCCTTTTTGATGATCCAAAGTCTACACGGCAATGTCACCAGAACACTTATCTGAAAGAAATGCTTTTCTCTTTTGCGTTGCGACAAGGGACGAGTCCTGGGTGACCCATGGCAACCCAGAGTAATAGATATTCATCCGAGTTCATTCTCTAATTGTCTCTAGTCTAGGGGAAAAAGAGCTGATGAATCTGAAATCCGCTCAGAAAATCAGGCAGAGGATCTTTTGCGATTCCGAGAGGCCTAGGGTGATGCACTCTAAGAAAGATAGCACTGTGACTGGTATTTGCTACAGTGACACATTAGTAGCTCAGGTGTAGTTCACCACATGAATAAAACCTTAGAACTTTTGCACGACAAAGCACGCACTCATTCGATTGCGCATAATGAAAAAGCAGTAATTGTCCTGTAATTCCAGATGCTGAAATTTTCACCAAAAAGCCATAACCTGGCACCATCTGATTTTAATATATTTTACATGACATATTTCAGGAATTAATGTCTGATGGCGAAATTATGGAGGCGGTTCCACGATAGCTGCAGGCTATGCGAAATAGGAAATTTGTGAAAAGTTCCTATGGGACCAAACTGCTGAAGTTATCAGTCCTTAGGCTTACAAACTACGTAATCTACCTTAAACTAACTTACGTTAAGGACGACCCTCTCACCCATGCCCGAGGAATGACTCGAACCTCCGACGGGGAGATCCGAGCGAACCGTGGCAAGCTGCCTAAGATAGCGCGGCTATCCCACACGGCGATATGCGAAATACTTTTTCTGAAGTTTGTCTACTAGTATGTGGACAAATGTACATAGTAAATAGAGCATATCGAAAACCAAGGCCACAATCGTTTTTACAAGTACATTTGGGAAAAAATTGTAATGAAATATTTATTATTTAACGACAGGCTCTCGTATTTTGAGACGTTCAAGCAACTGTACACTGAGGTGACAAAAGACGGGGACATTCCTTTTTGGAAATTGTTAGGGACTTTAATATTGCAAGATTCACAGAGTTAAGCTTCTGTGAGAATACCAAATTTCAGGAATTACCTCTCGACACAGACAACGCAGTGGCCGACGGCCTTCGCTTAACGACCGAGAGCAGCCTTTGCGTAGAGTTGACAGTGTTAACAACCAAGCAACAGTGCATGACGTAACTTCAAAAATCGTTGCGCGACGAACGACTAAAATATCCATTAGGACAGTGCGGCGAAATATGGCATTAAGGAGCTACGGCAGCAGTCGACCGACGCGCGTGCCTTTGCTAACAGCACGCCATCACCTGTAGCGCCTCTCCTGGGCTCGTGACCATATCGGCTGGAGCCTAGACGACTTGAAAACCGTCACCTGGTCAAATGAGGCCCGATTTCAGTCGTTAAGAGCTGATGGAAAGGTGGGGGTGTGTCGCATACCACACGAAACCATGGACCTAAACTGTCTACAAGACACTGTAAAAGCTGGTGCTGTCTTCGTAATGGTGTGAGCTGTGTTTACGTGGAATGGACTGGGCGCTGTGGTCCAACTGAGCCTATAATTAACTGTAAATGGTTATTTTAGACTACTTGGACACCATTCAAAGCCATTCATGGACATTATTTATATACACTCCTGGAAATTGAAATAAGAACACCGTGAATTCATTGTCCCAGGAAGGGGAAACTTTATTGACACATTCCTGGGGTCAGATACATCACATGATCACACTGACAGAACCACAGGCACATAGACACAGGCAACAGAGCATGCACAATGTCGGTACTAGTACAGTGTATATCCACCTTTCGCAGCAATGCAGGCTGCTATTCTCTCATGGAGACGATCGTAGAGATGCTGGATGTAGTCCTGTGGAACGGCTTGCCATGCCATTTCCACCTGGCGCCTCAGTTGGACCAGCGTTCGTGCTGGACGTGCAGACCGCGTGAGACGACGCTTCATCCAGTCCCAAACATGTTCAATGGGGGACAGATCCTGAGATCTTGCTGGCCAGGGTAGTTGACTTACACCTTCTAGAGCACGTTGGGTGGCACGGGATACATGCGGACGTGCATTGTCATGTTGGAACAGCAAGTTCCCTTGACGGTCTAGGAATGGTAGAACGATGGGTTCGATGACGGTTTGGATGTACCGTGCACTATTCAGTGTCCCCTCGACGATCACCAGAGGTGTACGGCCAGTGTAGGAGATCGCTCCCCGCACCATGATGCCGGGTGTTGGCCCTGTGTGCCTCGGTCGTATGCAGTCCTGATTGTGGCGCTCACCTGCACGGCGCCAAACACGCATACGACCATCATTGGCACCAAGGCAGAAGCGACTCTCATCGCTGAAGACGACACGTCTCCATTCGTCCCTCCATTCACGCCTGTCGCGACACCACTGGAGGCGGGCTTCACGATGTTGGGGCGTGTGCGGAAGACGGCCTAACGGTGTGCGGGACCGTAGCCCAGCTTCATGGAGACGGTTGCGAATGGTCCTCGCCGATACCCCAGGAGCAACAGTGTCCCTAATTTGCTGGGAAGTGGCGGTGCGGTCCCCTACGGCACTGCGTAGGATCCTACGGTCTTGGCGTGCATCCGTGCGTCGCTGCGGTCCGGTGCCAGGTCGACGGGCACGTGCACCTTCCGCCGACTACTGGCGACAACATCGATGTACTGTGGAGACCTCACGCCCCACGTGTTGAGCAATTCGGCGGTACGTCCACCCGGCCTCCCGCATGCCCACTATACGCCCTCGCTCAAAGTCCGTCAACTGCACATACGGTTCACGTCCACGCTGTCGCGGCATGCTACCAGTGTTAAAGATTGCGATGGAGCTCCGTATGGCACGGCAAACTGGCTGACACTGACGGCGGCGGTGCACAAATGCTGCGCAGCTAGAACCATTCGACGGCCAACACCGCGGTTCCTGGTGTGTCCACTGTGCCGTGGGTGTGATCGTTGTTTGTACAGCCCTCTCGCAGTGTCCGGAGCAAGTATGGTGGGTCTGACACACCGGTGTCAATGTGTTCTTTTTTCCATTTCCAGGAGTGTAGATGACCATGCGACATATCACAGGGAAGCAATTGTTTGCGATTGGTTTGAAAAACGTTCTGGACAATTCGAACGAACGATTTTCCCACCCAGAACATTTATGGGACATAATCAAGAGATCAGTTCGAGCACACAATCCTGCACCGTCAACAGTTTCGCACTTAGGGATGGCTATAAACTCAGCATGGCTCAGTATTTGTCCAGCGTACTTCCAACGATTTGTTGAGCCCATGCCACCTTGAATTGCTGCACTACACCGGGTAAAAGGAGGGTCGACACGATGTTGGGCGGTATACCGTGATTTTTGTTAGCTCAGTGCATCCTTGACGTCTAGGCCAGCGTTCAGCACCATGTAAAATTTCAGCGACTGACTTAATCTGTCGCGGCACGTTTCGATCCAACATTTAGCACATTTCCTGACCACTGTTGCGAAATATCGAGCTGGAAACATTAATAAGTGTTAAATAATCATTTAACCCCACTACTTCTTTCAAAAATGCTATCGAATATGCTCAGCTGTTTAAAATACTCGTTGATCATACGGTAAAATACTGTCTCCTTTAAGTACTTTCGCTTTCTGAAAACCTTGTTTGGATTTTAACTTTGTATAAATTCATGTTGCTTTCAAGTTACGCCCAATTTACTGTATTTTATGGTCAGAAGAATGTGTGATAATATTCTGTGTTAACACCAGACTTCTCAGCAGTCTCTTCAACAATGAGGCAACTTTCTTCCAGGTTAAAACCGTGTGCAGGATTGAGGTTCGAACCGTCAACCTTGCCAGTCGCGGATAATAGCCTACCCCAATGAGAAAAATAATGGTTATGTACTGTTTTTTTTCTTTTTTTCTGCTTGAAAAACTCAAGTTTCGGTACTTGACATTCAGTACTCATCACATCAAGCGTAATTTGTTATATAACATTTTATATTAGCCGTGTGTTAATTTTTAACCTCTGTTAGTTTTATTATAGTGCCATAAGACAATATATGTTGCATGGACAGCAAAAGTATCTTAATTGAAGGTTTATTACCTTCTACGAACAATATATAACGTTATTGTAGCGACACAAGTGTTGACACTATTTGATCATGGTCCATTCAGTTTCTTTTATCCGTCTCATTTTCGACTGGCGCTGCGAGGAAGAAAGAAACGCTCAGTTATTCTTCATATCTCTCGAAGACAAGAGAGATCTGCTAGATCATTTCGTCTGTTGTCAGAAATCTATAATGAAACTAAACAGGTCTAGTGAATTTTCTGCCGTTAATGGCCCGATGTACTACGTACCCCATTAGATAATACCTCGACAAGTCACCAATCTCTTTTATTGTAGCGAAAAGGTGATTGACAATATTTTAGAATAGATTTCCGTTTAATTTTACTCATGCCGACGCTTAAACAAAATTACAACACGCTAGTAAACTATCGTTTGTATAGAATTTATAAGATACGAAGTACGATATGTAGAGGTTGTTGTTACCTCGATATGAACATTTAGCGAGATAGCTTGCTGCGGATGGCATATACTAAGGCAAGATAGAAATATACACTAACATTGGCAAGAAATGGAGCCATCTGCACACTAACAACGTCCTCGCAGCAAGAGAGCGAACGAAAGCAAGTTTGGCATAATGGGAGACCGTCTCACGTTCTGCAACGGTGGTTCCAGTTTCAGATAACAAGAACTTCGTTAAAAATTGATGTGAAACTGGATATCGGGAGAGAGGCAGTCCCTCTTATTGAAGGCTCGGCCCAGGAACACGGCAAGTCTAACAAGCACTGCACATGGCTGCTTATTGCGAACCACGCGTTGCCAGCTTAACCTTCCTGTCGAAGGGTGGAATATCAGGACACACGTCACAACGCCGTCTTGTATACGAAACTTAGCTAAAAACTGTTTTTCCCCTTATAAACCACATTCATTTGCTTTACATACATAAATATATGTTAAAGAACGTGTGTACATTTACAAAAGGTACAAAATTTTGTATAATTAGGAGCTAACTGTTCATTGTATTACCAAAATTACAATTTTCTTAATTCAGAACAAACTCTTCACTTTTTTTAGAAACGACTCTTTTTGTTTGTAATAATATAATCATATGAATGACGGACAAATCACTATCTTGTGTTCCCCACAAATACTTTTCTTGCACTTGGTGCGTAGGTAATTCCCTCTTAAGACTCTTTATCCATCCACGAAAGGACCATTTAGCATGTAGATTACATAGGCATTTACGACCGCTGCATATAAAGTGCCGTATAAATATCACATAGGCCAGCGATTTGTCATTCTTTTGATGGGTTGCTATAGTTTTACTTATAAAAAACATACACGCCTTCATTAGTCAAATTAAGGAACTCAAGTACGGCAGGTTTTTGGCTAATTGGGTCATTTTCGCCAGTGGAATAAACGGATGGATGATATGGAATGATATGGGGACTACAGTCTTATTTGTCTTCGAACAGACAGAAACAAGCATCTTCAGTTCATCATACAGAGGTTTTAAGGAATTCTTGTTACGATCTTTGGGATCTAGCTTGAACGGAGTAAACTCTGTTATTCCTGAGCGTATCTACTATATTGAGTTTTCTTTTATTTAATTCTTCAGTTAATTGACAAGAGGAAAACCACATTTTTACTGGTTCCTTTCAGTGGCTAAGTAAGGTTTATAACGTACTGTTTTGGCAGGAGTAAGGTACTTTCGGCTATATTCTCTCTGCCATCATAAGGAATCCCAACACAAAAATAAAACATTCTCGTATCACATATCCGAATGATCTCGGGACCATATTTATCTGCCCCTAAAATTCCAAAGGGTATCATCAACAGTGACGTATTCTGAAAGGCTGTAGTATTCCGAACAATTCTGATCGCCCAGATTCAAAAATGGTTCAAATGGCTCTGAGCACTATGGGACTTAACATCTGAGGTCATCAGTCGCCTAGAACTTAGAACTACTTAAACCTAACTAACCTAAGGTCGTAACACGCATCCATGCCCGAGGCAGGATTCGAACCTGCGACCGTAGCAGTCACGCGGTTCCGGACTGAGCGCCTTTACCGCGGGACCACCGCGGCCGGCGATCGCCCATATTCAAAAATTCCAGAACTGCGGCTAATTTATCGCTTTCTTTTCTAAAATCCGTTGTAGTCTTCGTGTCAAAACGTATTGCACTCAGTAGACTTAGTAGAAATTCAATGTTTTTTTTTCCTTGGTCGTCCTGCATCAAGACAGAGGTGGACCGTATACGTGAGAAAACAAGTCCATTACGGTCGAGCCAGTCACGAACAAGAGGTCTATAACAGATATGATCTCCGTTTAATCGGTTGAACCGATGTACCACTGTGTTGACAGTACTTCTGTACTTTACGGTCAATTTCTTCGTTGGTGTATTTCGCCAATATGTCTATCATTCCATCAGTGATCAACAGCGGAAAAATTTCATTCTCTTTGACATGGCCTTTTGCCCTAACTTTAGGTCCTCGAAGATGGGTGGTTGTGTTTTTCCACGGAATACGTGAAAACGTGCTTACAACACTCTTATCTAACCATATAGTTTCCAAGTTTCGCACAAGCTATATATCTTCCACATCACCCATGGGAAAAGTTTAATGAGCAGAAAAATTATGACATAGCGTCATCAGAGAGTGAAGCAGAGTCTTGCACTCATCGTTTTGTAAGATTACATCTCTCGTTTCACTATACGAATCGCTAATACTTTCGTATGCGTCATCTGTATGTTCAGCCTGTTGCCGTAACAATTCTTGACGAATTTCGTCTTCTGTAGTAAATCGTCGATATTTTATCGTAGTAACCTGCGAAACAACGGCAAGTAATCCTAGATAATTTCTCCGGTATAGCTGCAGTGCGATTATAGAGGTAAAAAAACTTAACAATAATATTCTTATAGTATTGCGTGGATTGTGAGCTGTTGTTTTATATGACGGTATGCAACATACTACAGGATTCCACGACCACGAACACTATGGCCCATAGTCGCCTCAGGAACGGAGCATTTCCATCATAACACCTACTTAATAGTGTCTTGTTCCACATTTGGAATCCATTACAGCGGCGCTTCTAAGTGCCAAGGAGTCCGCAAGTGCTTGGCAGGTATGTGGCACCATTTAACTACTCGAAGCTGGTGGTTAATGGGCTCTTGAGACGCACCCGGCAGCATTCTAGCCCTGACGTAGGCAAACTCTGTATAGGAATAGCGTCTTTGACTAGTAATTAAAATGTCTTGGGTCCCAGATTCCAACCGAACCACTGTTTAAATTCTGAACAAAAGAAAAGTATCGACACTGGTTGCCGAGGACTTCTGGCATAAGAAGTCACCCTCGTTCTGTAAACGGCCTTGTCAAAGTAGCGGACAGAGGTTCAGGGCACTCTGTTGCCGTTTGGGGTGGGAAACATCCCGTAAAAGGCGGATGAATCAGCGGTAATCAACGGCATGAGGATGCAGAAAGCAATGGAAACCACTGCATTAAAGACATAAAAGGTGTACCCACAGGACATGCGGCCTGTAACTGAAAAAGTGTCATAACGATCACTCAACTGGCGAAAAATTCTGGATTAGTTCCCCATTCTAATCTCTGGAAGGGCAATGCTAATGGGGGGGGGGGGTGACCATGAGAAAAAGATGCAATAATAAACGTAAAGGTAACATGCTATGAGTCGGAGCGTGGAATATCAGAAGTTTGGATGTGGCACGGGAAGCTAGAAAATTTAAGAAGGGAAATGCAAAGATTCAATGTAGATATGTAGGGGTCGGTGAAGTGAAATTGAGAGAAGACAAGGATCTCTGGTCAGACGAATATAGAGTAATATCAACGGTAGCAGAAAATAGTAAACGTGACTAGGATTCATTATGAACAGGATCGAGGGCAGATTCTGAGTTATTGTGGTAAGTTCAGTGATGGTATTTTTCTCATCAGATTCGATAACAAACCAACGCTGACAACGATAGTGCAGGTATACATGCCGACGTCGCCAGCAGATGATGAAGATACAAAAAGAGTATATGGGTATATAGCACGGATAATTCAGTACATAAACGAAGGTGAAAATTTAATAATCATCGGGGAGCAGAATGAGGTTGTAGAAGAAGGAGTAGAACGGGTTACGGGAGAATTCGGGCCTGGTTTTATGAAAGAGAGTGCAGAAAGACCAGTCGAGTTCTGCAATAGACTTCAGACGGTAATAACAAACACTCTGTTTAGGAATAACAAGAGGCGCGCATATATTTTGAAAACTCTCGCAGACAAGTGAGGATTCCAGTTGGATTACACCATGTACAGACAAGAATAAAACAACATAAATCCCTGGTAATTAAATAAATAGGAAGTGAAGGAAAGCCGAGGTGCAATGGCTTCAGGAAAGATTTGAAGAAATAGAAAAAGAAAAGATCGTCGGGAGGACATACTCAGCATACAGAAAAGTCGAACCAGTCTTCAGTGAAATTAAAAGTAAAGGTGGTAACATTAACAATGCAATGGAAATTCCACGTCCGCAGCTCGTGGTTGTGCGGTAGCGTTCTCGCTTCCCGCGCCCGTGTTCCGGGTTCGATTCCCGACGGGGTCAGGGATTTTCTCTGCCTCGTGATGACTGGGTGTTGTGTGAAGTCCTTAGGTTAGTTAGGTTTAACTAGTTCTAAGTTCTAGGGGACTGATGACCATAGAAGTTAAGTCCCATAGTGCTCGGAGCCCCCACCACCCTTTTCGAAATTCCACTTTTAAACGCAGAGAAGACTGTGAACAGGCGGAAATGGTACACTGAAGACAGGGGAACTGTCTGATGACGTTATAAAAGAAGAAATTGGAGTCTATGTGGAAGACATGGATGATGCAGTATAAGATTCAGAATTTGGAGGAGGTGGAGGATGAGGAGGAGGAGGAATTAATGTTTAACGTCCCGTCGGCAATGAGATCTTTGGAGACGGAGCACAGGCCCGGACTGGGGAAGGATGGAGAAGGAGTGCGGTTGTGCCCTTTCGAAGGAACCATCCCGGCATTTGTCTTAAGTGATTTAGGAAAATCACGAGAAACCTAAATCTGGATTGCCGGGCACGGGTTTGAATCGTCTTTCTCCCGAATGAGACTCCAGTGTGTTAACCACTGCGCTACGCCACTCGGTGAATTTAAAAGAGCTATGGAAGAACTGAGATGAAATAAGGCAGATGGGGACGCCTGACATTCTATCGTAAATTTTTAAAAAAGTGGTTTAAATGGCTCTGAGCACAATGGGATTTAAAATCTGAGGTCATCAGTCCAATAGAACTTAGAACTACTTAAACCTAACTAACATAAGGACATCACACACATCCATGCCCGAGGCAGGATTCGAACCTGCGACCGTAGCGGTAGCGCCGTTCCAGACTGAAGCACCTAGAACCGCTCGGCCACACCGGTCGGCGAAATTTTAAAATCATTAATGAAAGTACCAAACAAACGACTATTGATGATGGTTTGTAGAACCTACGAGAGGGCGACCTACTATCAGACTTCCGGAAACATATTGTCCACACAGTTCCGAAGATAACAATGGCGAATAAGTACAAGCAATGTTGCACAATCAGCTTTATAGTTCACGCATTGAAGTTGCTGACAATGATAATACACAGAACAATGGAAAATAAAATTGAAGATCTGTTAGTGGATAATCAGTTAGGCTTTAAGAAAAGTACTGATATTGCGCTTGATAACGGAAGCAAGACCGAAGAAAAATCAAGAAACCTTCATAGCATTTGTCGACCTGTAAAAATCTTTCGACCATTTAAAATGGTGTAAGATATTTGAAATTCTGAGAAAAACAGGAGTAAGCTATGGGGAAAATTTACTCGGGTAATATACTCGTACATGTTCAAGAACCAAGAGAGAACAATAAAATTTGAAGACCAAGAATGAGGTGCTCCTATTAAAAGAGTTGTGAAACAGAGATGCAGTCTTTCGCCCCCGCTGTTCGATCTATACATTGAAGAAAAAACTGCCTAAAAAAGAAGAAAGTTTCAAAATTGGGATTAAAATTCCTGGTGAAATGATATTAAGAACAAGATTCGCTGATGACATTGTTATCCTAAGTGAAGGTGAAGAAGAGTTACAGGATATGTTGAAGGGAATGAACTGTATAATGAGTACAGAATACGAATTGAGAGTAATCCGAAGAAAAAAAGCACGTTTCAAGCAGAAGGAAAAGTGAGAATAACGAGGAAGTTAACATGGGAAATGTTGATAGCAAAGTTGATGAAGTTAAGGAATTCTACCTTGGAATCAAAATAACCCATAACCGACGAAGCAGGGAGGCCATAAAAAACCGACTGGGAAAGGCAAACGAAGTATTCCAGGCCAGCAAAGCTCTGCTAGAATGAAACATAGGCCTTATTTTGAGGAAGAAATTTCTGAGAACTTACATTAGTATGGTAATGAACAATGGATTGGGGGAGGACCGAGACCGAAGAGAATCGAAGCATTTGAGATGTAGTGCTACAGAAAGATGTTGAAAATTAGGTGGACTGATAAGTTAATGAATGTGGAGGTTATCCGCAGAATCGGCGAACAAAGGAACATTTGGAAAACACTGACAAGAAGAAGGTACAGGATGATAGGACAGACGTTAAGGCATCAGGGAAGGCTTACTTTCTACTCCACCGTCTCCTGAACAATTGAAGTCGACGCAAGGATGTCGATATTTTCATACCCAATGCAGTTAACGCTATCACCGAAGTTCTCCACCACAACTCATTTATTGGGCTGTAATAGTTGAATGTACCTACAGTATTCCATGCAGTTTTGTTGGGTGGTACGAAATGCCTGCCAGATATACGAAGGCTACGGCCTGGAGATGGCCTGAAGATATACGGATGACATATAATGAAAAGGCAATGAATTTGTATGGTTGTATTTCCGAAAAGTAATGGATGAATTATTAAGCCTCAAAAACATCAAGACTCATATACCTCACCTTATTGCCTACTTGTGGTTTCACCATACTTCATCCTAGTTCCATAGATGTTCACGACAGTAGCACGTGGACATGCGACCAGTTTCGACGTTTCCCAGACATTTATTCCCTGGCGCCGGGTCGTGACAATCCGCCCTTTGGGAAAGTGTTCTAAGTCAGTGTATTTCACAATACGCCCTCAGTACGGTCGCTAGAATCATTCCCCATTTGTCCCTGCTCTGTCTATACGGGGTGTTAAAAAGGAAGTGTCGGATATTTTAAGATCCGGTGATAGGCATCAAAACAAGAAAGAAGTTCAATGAACGTGGGTACTAAAAAGCGTACCTTAAGAACTATCAGCACGTGTTCAGTAAAAGAGATGTATTTCGTATTATCTAAGACGAACAACAGCTCATAGCTCTTGAGGTATACGTTTTGAAATCCATTTTTATTGAACATTTTTCCTTGTTTTCATTGTCAGATTGATTGCAACATTCGCTCTGTTCTCAAATTGTTTAGAAAATTATCCTTGTAATTCTTTCATGACCAACCTCGCGTTTCTTTACGGCTATTTAGATTAGAGGACTGGACGGTATTTTTTGTCCGAAAGTGTCCCTTTCGCAATGTGATTTTTTTTAAAAAAGTTTGCATCCCCACAAAATCAGTAATTAATTTTTATTCAGTTTGCTGTTTCTTAGCCTGGGCAGCCAAATCTACTTAAAATATAGGCATGAAATCCGTTCCAGATATTCTAATTTTCTTAAAGATGCCAACAGCCGTGATTTTATTGAATACTTTTATTTAGCTATCATTGGCACCCTCTTCAGATCCCTGTTAACGTATCTAGTGGAGATATCTAGATAGAATTTTTGTTCCTGCACTCATTTTCCTTCATCAATTCAGGAATAGTGGTTTCAAATCGAAAAATCGTTCCAGGCATTCCCCTTGACTTAGCCATTGCACTTTGCAGTACTACATATATAAGGCTCTGTACTCTCCGTTTAGTTCTGTCGAAAACTATTGCAACCGACAATGTGATAATGCGTGTGACTTCAGTAAATTTGTTAGTCATGCCACCAATTCCTTCGCACTCTCCATGCCTGCAACTTTGTGCTAAAGTGCTTCTTGAAGCACATGACAATAAATCTGGTATTGCCATTATTGTAATTATCTTAAACATACGTCTGTATGCTATTGTAATATCATTTCATAACAAATCTGCAGTACCCGTGGATTATGCAAGCGCATAACCGATACTGCAGTTTCTGATGTCTCCCTTCTGACATTCCCACTCAGTTTTAAATGCTTATAGGTCACTAGACTGTCTCTTTTTGTGCAAACAGTCACGAAGAAATAGCGAGGGTAATCATTTTGCCAAACTGAATATAGTTGTGTCGACCGGAAAATGCCACACCGTAGTACTAAATGAAATGTCACGCTGTACCGAATGCTTCCGAGATGGGCCGAGCAATACCGAGACTGGCTGAGGCTCGGACAGCACGTAGCCCGCTCATCCAGCTCGCGAGTCGTCTGGCACACTATGACCGCCCGTGGCTTGATATCTCTATAGTTTCAATACTACACTACTGGCCATTAAAACTGCTATTCATTGGACACATACATTATACTGGAACTGACATGTGATTACATTTTCACGAAATTTGGGTGCACAGTTTCTGAGAAATCGGTACCCAGAACAACCACCTCAAGCCGTAATAACGGCCTTGATACGCCTGGGCATTGAGCCAAACAGAGCTTGGATGGCGTGTACAGGTACAGCTTCAACACGATAGCACAGTTCATCAAGAGTAGTGACTGGCGTATTGTGACGAGGCAGTTGCTCGGCCGCCATTGACCATAGATCAGACGTTTTCAGTAGGTGAGAGATCTGGAGAATGTGCTGGCCAGGGCAGCAGTCGAACATTTTCTGTATCCAGAAAAGCCCGTACAGGACCTGCAACATGCGGTCGTGCTTTATCCCGCTGAAATGTAGGGTTTCGCAGGGATCGAATGAAGGATAGAGCCATGGGTAGTAACACATCTGAAATGTAACGTCCACTGTTCAAAGTGCCGTCAATGCGAACAAGAGATCACTGAGACGTGTAACCAATGCCACGCCATACCATCACGCCGGGTGATACGCCAGTATAGCGATGACGAATACACACTTCCAATGTGCGTTCACCACGATGTCGCCAAACACGGATGCGACCATCATGATGGTGTAAACAGAACCTGGATTCATCCTAAAAAATGACGTTTTGCCATTCGTGCACCCAGGTTCGTCGCGGAGTACAACATCGCAGGCGCTCCTGTCTGTGATGCAGCGTCAAGGGTAACTGCAGCCATTGTCTCCGAGCTGATTGTCGATGCTGCTGCAAACGTCGTGCAGTTTGTTGTTGTCTTGCAAACGTCCCCATCTGTTGACTCAGGGATCAAGACGTGGCTGCACGATGCATTACAGCCATGCGGATAAGATGCCTGTCATCTCGACTGCTAGTGATACGAGGCCGTTGGGATCCAGCACGGTGTTCCGTATTACCCTCCTCAACCCACCGATTCCGTATTCTACTAACAGTCATTGAATCTCGACCAACGCCAGCAGCAATGTCGTGATACTATAAACCGCAATCGCGATAGGGTACAATCCGACTTTTATCAAAGTCGGAAACGTGATGCTACGCATTTCTCCTCCTTACACGAGGAATCACAACAACGTTTCACCAGGCAACGCCGGTGAACTGCTGTTTGTGTATGAAAAATCGGTTGGAAACTTTTCTCATGTCAGCACGTTGTAGGTGTCGCCACCGGCGCCAACCTTGTGTGAATGCTCTGAAAAGCTAATCATTTGCATATCACTACATCTTCTTCCTGTCGGTTAAATTTCGAGTCTGTAGCACGTCATCTTCGTGGTGTAGCAATTTTAACGGCCTGTAATGTAAAAAACAGTCGTAAGGAAAATTTCTTCTTCTTCTTCCATTTTCTCTTTCATCTTAGTGTGAGCTACACGTGAGTAATGGCTAGTGTTGAAGTAGTAGCCTGGAGGATATTGTGTCTGGCCAGACGGCAACGCCTTGCTGCGCTGCAGTGTGCTGGTGAATTGCTGGTGCGCGCAACTCGTAGCCTTGTTTAACTGTTACTGAGCATCGAAGTGGAGAGGCGCAATGAGCAGGGTACGAGCGACTTTACAAGCGGGCCAGAGTGCATCTCAGGACGAGGCTATTTAACTCCCCTCTAGTGTTTACACGAGTCCGTGTAGACGGAACATTAGCACTCTGTTCCGGAGGTTGCTGCTGCTTGCATTTACTGTCTTGCAAACTTCATTACAGACTGCATGACTGAGACTGTTTGTGCCTTGTGAAGTACCGCCGGTTTCAGGAAATGAATTACCGCCAGTTTCACGAAGTTCGTGTTTCTCGTGTGTAAGTCTCTTAAGTTCAAATTGTTCAAATGGCCTTGAGCGCTATGGGCCTTCACATCTTGGGTCATCAGTCCCCTCGAATTTTTAGATAACCTTATTTCTATGAGATCCATTAAATGCTATTCCTTCTCCTAATGTTTCCGCCTTGATCTTTCGGCCATCTTCAAAGAGAGCATGCTCCAGCACCATGATGCAGTGTAACTACAGTTCCTTGTGTCGCCTCACTCTGAAGATGACTGAAAAGTATAGGCCTACTATCGACACGTTAGGAGAACAAATAGAATTTATACGGCTACACGACCGAAAATTTAATACGTCAGTCATAGCGCCACGAAAACATGAAGATGCACATATTTCTACCACTTAAAAGGAAAAAAAGGAATATTAAACTGGACATAAAGAATTAATTCGTAAACTGTCTCAAAATAAGGCTAATGCCTTTTTTGGGACTGATATATCCAGGTATTTGTATTACTGTGAAGTCGAACTGTTTCTAGGACATGAGGACCGTACATACTAAGGCTTCATTGTATTTGCACGGATGCCTTAAATTCATAGTGGCCAAAGCGTACAGGAGACGACGCAAAACACGGAATTCGAAGAGTGTGCTGATTGATGCAGAGAAAAAATATTTTGAGGCACCCAGAACGTATGAGAAGATGGCACTGATGTATTTAAAACACAGTGGAAAATTAGAACTTCAGGAGTTGAGGTCGTTGCTGTCAGATTCAAAAAAATGGTTCAAATGGTTCTGAGCACTATGGGACTAACTTCTGAGGTCATCAGTACCCTAGAACGTAGAACTACTTAAACCTAACCAACCTAAGGGCATCACACACATCCATGCCCGAGGCAGAATTCGAACCTGCGGCCGTAACGGTCGCGCGGTTCCAGACTGTAGCGCCTAGAACCACTCGGCCACTCTGGCCGGCCAGCCTGGCCGGACTCGGAGGTTTTCTAAGGCGAGAGTTTCGCACAGAATGGCTGAAGTTTCTTAGTAACGTCGTGGAACAATCTACTCAAAGTTCGACATGGAGCAACACTTAGCTGTAGTACAAATATTAGGAGTGTGCATACGAAAAGGCCAATCTTGGTAACATCTTCCAGCTCTGGAGACTGATTGGTCGAAGCACCTGTATCTGCAAAGAGTGTCGTGGAGCCAGGAGCAGCTTATCAGGAGACGAGTTTGAGCCCTATCGGGCGGAGGTGCAGGGCGGCAGTTTGTAATGAGGGACCAGTAAGATTGTTTTCGTATATGTTTTGTTGTCTACTGATTAGCATTCAGTACATTCCCATTCCGCCAGCTCAGAAATTGAAAGACGGTGCGTCATTGCATTGGAGACGATATTCTCGTCATTTACACCGACGATATCAACTTAAGAACAATACACACCCAGCCCCCTAGCGGAGAAAATCTCCAAGCTGGCCTTGAATCGAACCTAGGCACCTCTGGTTAGCAATATGCCGCGCTGACGTAGCTGCTATCTAGGTGGACGTTTTTTAGTATGAAAGGATCAGAAATTGTTCGGAAGTGCATTCCGTTTCGCGCACGAGTAAAACATCTTAGTGTATTGCCTATTTTGGAAGTGGGTGTTGATGCTTAGCTAGCTTACACGTATTGTTTAGGAAGAGGCTGCCTTAAAGGGCGTGGATCAACTGGCTAGATGGAGGCGTTGCGTAACGCCGAAGTGGACTTGAGAGATATTAGAAAAGTTAAAATACGTCTTCCTTCAGTGTAAATTTGAATTGTGGATTTCTTGTGTACGTCCTTACCCTCTTTAACTTTACTGTAGATTATGATCCTGTGTGATCTACAGAGGTTATGTTAGAAACCATTAGGTGATAGTGGAGAGACTGATTGCGGTGTTTGCTGACGAATCCAGTGGTCTGATTTGGGGCAAGTGATTGAAAGTCGGCCAGAATCAGACTACAGAAATGTCAATCCTTGAGGGGTTGTGTGCCAATGATGGTGAATAGTGACCAGAAGGTCAGGCAGGGATCACTCAGTCAGAATGTCAGCTGTGGGTCGCAAGAAGGAATTTGTTGTACCGTCGGGTCACCAGAGTTAATTCGCAAGCACCAAATGAAGACTCATGAGGGTAAATATTCGAAGTATAAGAAGATTCAAACTCTGTTCCTTAATACTAGCCGGCCGCGGTGGTCTCGCGGTTCTAGGCGCGCAGTCCGGAACCGTGCGACTGCTACGGTCGCAGGTTCGAAT
Organism: Schistocerca gregaria; assembly: GCF_023897955.1. Lineage (NCBI taxonomy): Eukaryota > Metazoa > Arthropoda > Insecta > Orthoptera > Acrididae > Schistocerca > Schistocerca gregaria. The sequence continues at coordinate 332,227,204 of NC_064923.1, forward strand.
CCTGCCTCGGGCATGGATGTGTGTGATGTCCTTAGGTTAGTTAGGTTTAAGTAGTTCTAAGTTCTAGGGGACTAATGACCACAGCAGTTGAGTCCCATAGTGCTCAGAGCCATTTGAACCATTTCAACCTTAATACTACGGACTATAGGCCCGTACCTTACGGCTAGCTGACAGCGCGATCGTATTCACAAGCTAGTACGTACAGAGGCTGAGAGAAAGCTATTGAGTAGCTAGTAAGGGCAACATGCTTAATCATATTAAAGTGTTAAGGCAATGCTCCTAGCTTTTATAAGCGACTTCCTGCATGACAGCTTCTTGGCCCCCATGCTGACGGCGTGCTAGATGCTAGTCGGGAGCTTTTTCTATATCAGAAAAGAGTGTGGAATCGAATCTATTAACCAGTTTATTTGTGTTTTACAGTCTAACAACGACTCAGTTTAGTGAGCTGCAGTTGGATAATTGTCGCCTTTAAAGGCCACGTCACCGGCACAAAGTTAAACTTCAGTACTCTCTTTTTAGGGCTCTGTGCCTCAATTGGTAAAAACAAAACTGCTACAGCATCAGTTTGTTGTCCGTCCGTCTGTCAATCAGTCTGTCTGTCTGTCTGTCCTACCGTTAAGAACCTTTTTTTCTAAGGAACAAGATGACACAAAATGTAGGAATTTATGTGACACACTGAAGTCTGTGGTACCTTGGCGGAGTACCAAATTTAAGCTTCTACGTCAATGAAATCAGAAAACGCTGCGGTGTATGTCACATATTTTGATATTTTCCAGTATCGATATCGATAACAGGCAAAAACCATCGAAATTCTCGAGTCTCGAGATGTACAGGCTACCTATACACTTAATTTAGTTTGTACTCAATACTCAGTGCACGACCCCTACTTACATTTGTCCTGATTTTTTAAAATAATCTGACGACTCTCCGCATAAGTGCATTGAATAAATGTCACTTCGAAACTGAATTTCGGCTATCATCTACAGGGCCACAGAGGGCACCCACTCCTTGGGTATTACAACGCTTTCGTCTGAACTATCGGAAACAATTACATATTACTCGTAGCTACTCCGTAACCTAGCACTGTGTGCGAGTCTCTGACTGGACGACCGTAATACGCTACCGACATTGGCGCAAGGGACAAGGACTACAAGGAAGAAAAAAACAGCCTGGGGGTATAGCTAATTTCGTTCGTTCATCCAGGAGATAGATAAGATCACGGTGGTGGAACAGAATTTTATTCGCGTGTGTCATATAGGAAGGGGAGAGATCGTGGCGGCGTTAAGATGACGGTGTCCAGCCCTTCTATTAAGTATCTGTCTTGAATCTCACACCTTTGCTCAGTGGCTTACGAACTGATGCTGCGTTGCCTCAGGACGTGAACCTTGTATCCCGCCCTCATGCTATTAAGGGCCGGCAGGCTGTGCTCCGCCACTTGTTTTCATTGCCTCCATTATCTGTCTCCATACCACCGGCAGCACACACAACAGTCCATTCTCATACTCATCACAGTCATCTACACTTGAAACAACACTCCAGCTTTGGGAGAGAAATTGACATAATATCGATCTGACACTCCTTCTCGATTTGGCTGCTATTTCTCTCACGGGGCTCTATCACCAGCGCAACATTAGAGCAAACATCCGTAAGTGCAAGTACAGCCACTATAGGCCGATAAGCCCTATTCCTCAGAGATAAAATATCTCCCGCTGACTCAGTCGCCTTTTTCGCAGCAGTCACTGTTTCAAATCTGTAGTCGTGTTCAGAGTGAGTCGCTTGCCCTAAATCGCCACTCGCCCTCCGTCCAGAGTTTCGTGGGGACTCCAGTGTTCGCCACTCATTTTCACGTGGAAACATATCTTGAAGGCAACGCCCAACGTCAGGGATCGTGGCCACAGGCGGACACAGCTGATGCTCCAGAGCCGTCGTCCCGGAGACCCCATCCCCACCGTTGCTGGGTACTACTGTCTGAAGCCTGTCCATCATTACCAACGCTGTTTACAGCTGCTTTCGGACTGCGGACAATTCTCCCTGTTTTTTTATGGTCGTCGTCGTCATTCTTCGTCGGAGCTGGACGTTACGACCTCCCCACTGGGACTTTCTACAGGAGTCTTCCGATGTCCCTGGATGTCTGAATATCAAACTGACTATGCGTGAAACGTTCAATGAATTTCTAAAGTAAAATTTTGTCTAACAACTTCGCAGAAAATCCTCAGAAGCTTTGGTCATACGTTAAATCGGTAGACGGTTCGAAGCCATTTTACCAGACACTCTGCGATCATAAAGTCGTTGAAACATAGAACGACAAAGAAAAGACCGAAATACTAAACGTCTTTTTCCACAGTTGTTTCACAGAGGAAGATTGCACTGTAGCGCCTCCGATAAATTGTCGCACGAATGAAAAAAATGTCTGATATCGAAATAAGTGACCTTGGGATAGAAAAGCAATTGAAATCACTCATCAGATGGAAGGCTACTGGGCCTGGCGGTTTACCAATATGATTCTACACAGAACATGCGAAAGAACACGCCCCATTTCTAGCTGCAGTGTAAATTTCGTCTCTGGCCGAGACACGCGTTCCTCGTGGTTGGAAGGTAGCACAGGTAATTCTCCTTCTCAGCAACGGTCATCGAACAGATGCACAAAACTATCAGCCTCTATCTCTGGAGTCTGTCAGTTGTAGGGTTTTAGAACATGTTTTTTGATCTTGTGTTACGACATTTCTGGAGAACGAAAATCTCTGTAGAAGTCAACATGGCTTACAAGAAACAGCGATCTTGCGAAGCCCAGCTCATACTGTTGCTAGAAGGCGGTAAATATCGGCGCCCAGGTAGATGCTGTGTTCCTTGACTTGCGTAAGCCATTAGATACAGTTCCACACTTCCCTTCAATGAATGAAATACAAGCGCAAGGTATATTAGAACAACTGTGTGTTTATATTGGAAAGTTTCTAGCAAACAGAACACTCCAAGGTTTCAGACACTACTCACTTATTTCCTGAAGATGGTCCATGAAGCCGAAAACTAGTCCGAAATGAACAAAAATCAGTAGATCAGAAACAGCATACATATTATCCAACCCTGAATATGGAATTGTGCTACCAATAAGTAACGGAACAATTCCTAAATAACTTCCATTATTTCGTCGCAATCAGATTGCTTCAGTAATGAGTTACATGGAACTATTATGAGGCACAGCTTATTCACATCAGGGCAAATTAAGTTTTCTTTACCCTAGTTCAACCATTTCTAAAAAGAGGATAAACTTTAACAAACTGTTCCACGAAACGCCTACTTTCATACCGTCAATAATGAATAATGAGTGAAGAAGTGAAGGAGCCATTTGTATATCACAGCTTCTACGTAATCCTGTCTTGGGTCTCAGGATGAGAAGATTAGTTTAATTGCATGGCACGTAGGGTGTCTTAGAATTCATCCTTCCTACCCTCAGTTTCGTCCGTCCCCGGTAGCTCAGTGATGCCGACACGGTAGCTCAGCGTTTTCGGTCAGAGGGTTTAGCTACTCTCTGTAATAAAAAAACTGAGTGCACGGACCAACGAACAACGTGAACGAGTGTCATCGGATGTCCGCCACGAACAAATTCAACGAACAATATAAGAAAAAAAAGGTCAACAACAACAAAAAAAGGAATGTGATGGTCAGGGCCACAGAATGTCAACCCTAAGGGCCCGGGTTCGCTTCCCGGCTGGGTCGGAGATTTTCTCCACTCAGGAACTGGGTATTGTGTTGTCCTAATCATCATCATCATCTCATCCCCATCGACGCGCAAGTCGCCGAAGTGGCGTCAAATCGAAAGACTTGCACCAGGCGAACGGTCTACACGACGGGGAGGCCCTAGTCACACGACTTTTATTCACCCTCAGTTTCAAGTGGAACGGGAAGAAACCAATTCCAGTACGTACTACAACGGTAATTACTCTGTGTCATGCACTTGACAGTGACATTGAAGGGTACAGATGTAGACATCGAACTACAGGGGGTGGACAAATTTATGGATACCCCAAAACATACCCATGCCTACAGCGGTTTAAGAAAAAAATATTGGCATTTAAAACAGCTCCCATCCACCTTGGAATACATAAATACAGTCTATGTATATTTATAAAGCGAATCAGGGAATCTTACAGTATTCTCCAAGCAAAAAGTAGCAAATTGAGGTAACGAAGATGCAGGTGGATAGCGACCAAGCACCCTTCCCTCACAAGTAGACCAGGAAGACTCAATAAAATTGAGATCCTCTGGCTAAGGTGGCAAGGGGATATTTCATACTCGTGGTCGCAAGACCAGTCCTAGACGATGCGAGCTGTGAGCAGGGACCCTATCGTCTTGGAACGTAGCACCATCACTGAGAAAAAAAACGCTGTACCGTAGTTCCATAATTCTTGGCAGCAATGTGACCTTGCATAGTTAACATGAGGCCCATGAAATGTGAAGATATGCCTGCACAAATCTTCATGGAACCTTGACCGGGTTTCACTTTTGAGTCGCTAAATCCGACAGAAGTTAGAAACAGTATGAAACAAGACTCCTGAAACAAAATGAGTTTCTCCCCTTGATCCATTAATGCTCTGGCAAGGCGTTTTCCTCTTGTGGATATTTGCTTCATTGGCGAGTGTTTCTGGACTTCTAACCCGACGTGCAGTTCCTGCATATTGGAGGTCTCTTCGTGTTGTTTTGGTGCTAACAAGGTTTGCGAGTATGACATTCAGATCTACAGTGACTTCGGCAGCTATGGTCTCCTATTTTTCGTCACAATCCTCTTCAGCGTCCATCCGTCACGATTGCTCAACACACCTTCGTCCGCGTTGTGACTTAGCCGGTGATGTTCCTCCGCTTTCCCTGATTGTTGTATAAATTTCCGATACGGTGCCTCTTGAAACACTAAAAATTTCGGCTACCTTGCTTAAGGAAGCAAACACCATACGAGCACCAACATTCTGCCCACGTTCGAATTCATTTAGTTCCGACATTGTGCACTGAAAGCTATGCAAAACACTTTTCTGATGACGACTGGCGCTTCGAGGACGTTGAAAGTGGTTCTTCATGCTCAAATACAACAATGCAACCCGCGTGCTTGGCTAGCATCTGCATTTATCTTAGAGCACGCATTTCTCGCGGTATTTTCATATGTTCGTCCCATCCCATAAGTATTTCTCTGGAAACAGAATACAGACAAGGATAAGAAAAAATAGAGGTATCGACGGAAAATGCCAAACTGTAAAATTTGGTAGCAGATGAATGAATGTGTGACGCTGCAGGGCTATTTCACCATGGAGCTGGCGGAGATTGTAAATAGAGGAACTGTCGATACTAGGGCGTAATGTATTAGCGCAGACAGGTGCATGAAAAGTACACGCAGATATTAGCATTTGAGGGAGGACGTGTAGTTGGTCTCATGGAACTCGGTTAGAGTAACTGGTGAGACAGTCGACATTTGATTAGGATCTATGCCACTATTCAGTGATGTTGGCAGAATTAGGTGAACCATTGCCAGGTATGGCGCCAAGATTAGAGCGGTCGACCTAGGGAGACGACAGAACGGTGAAACGAACAGCCGACAGAGAGACACCGACAGTCCCCGGATTCATCATTAGCATCGATCGGACATGGTATTGGTGCTTCAGTGACTACAAGAACCATTAATAGCAGCGACTACCATTGACATCTATACACAGAAACGCCAGTTCGCAGTGGTGTCGGGCACATTCTGACTGGAATTTCATTGGCTGGAGTAGGAATGTCTTCAGTGATGATTGCCACTTTAAAATGAGCCCCGATGAACAGAGAAGAAGTGTCTGGAGACTGCTCAGACAGCGGTGCGATCCCAACCTTATTTTCGCCCGCCATATGTCTTGACAACCATGAGTGATAGTTTGGGATGCCTTTTAATTTCAAAGCAAGACCCCTCTGGTTGTTATCGGCGGAACGTCAACAATATCCTACGACCCATTTTGTTGCCCTTCGTGGCAAACCATCCTCGGCTTACATTTCAGCATGATAATGCCCGCCCACATAAGGCGATTGTTGTACTGGTTGTCTTCGTGGTTGCCAAACTCTACCTTGGCTAGCAGAGTCACTAGATCTCCAGCCAGTCGAGAACGTTTGCCGCATTGTGAGCAGGGCGCTCCAAGTAGCTTGGGATTTGACGATCTAATTCTCGAATTGGTAGGAATTAGCCACGATATCCATCAGAGGGACATCCAACAAACCTGTCAATCAATGTCAAGCTGAATTACTGCTTGCATGCGGGCCAGAGGTAGACCAACGTGTTATTGATTTGTTCTACTTGTGAATCTCTTTTTCTTGAACAAATCATCTGAAAATGTAAACATTTGTTTGTCACTACATGTACATCAAATTCGCTGATTTCCGTCCAGTATGGAGAAGTCCTTCGTGTTGTGTCGTTTATTGTCACTGAAACTGACCACGAGAGTCCTCCTAACTGCTGAGACTGCCCATCCTTACGAACCCCGCATGTGTTACGAAGGCCGCAGTGCAGCGCTGGACGCCTGCCAGAGACTACGCCTAGCCGCAAGCGAGTGGCTTGTGTCAGGCGAGTGCCAGCCGCGGAACGCTCGAGTTGGCGCTCTGCGGGGACGTAGCAGTCGCGACGTGACTGGGCGGCGCGTGACGATGCGAAAAACGCGGCGCGGGGCGGCGCTCTGCCACCGCAGGAGGAGAGCTGAGCCGCTGGACGCTGACAGATGGGCGCAGGTGGCGCTCCGGCGTGGCACGCGACCCACCAGCAGTGATTTATGGCGCCAGCGTGACGGGGCGCGAGCTGGCCGCCGCTCATCTGCGCCGCTTGCGTCCGAAGAAGAGGTCCGGCGGCCGTGCCGCGGAGAAGACGCAGCGGACAGCCGCTGCCGTTAATTTGCGAACTCAATGTGGAGCGCAGCAGTGTCGGTGGCGAGCTGTCGGTTTTCCACTGTCGAACTACTTCTATACAGTCTAAGGACATCTTATGATTCACGACTTGGGAGCCTAGACGTCAGGATAACGTTCGCCCTTTAATACATAAGCTGAGGTGACAAAAATCACTGAATCCTCCTCATATCGGAGCTGATCCCCTTTTTCACAGCGCAATTCGACACAACATGGACTTAAATCATTGGAACTCCCCTACACAAACATTCAACATTGCTGCCTCCATAGCCGTCCACAACTGCGAAAGTATCGCCGTTGCATGAGTTTATGCACGAAGAGACCCCTCGATTATGTTCCATCAATGATCGACTGGATTCATGTTGGGTGATCTGGGTGGGAGAACCTTATCTCAGTTGTCCAAAACATTCTTTACACCAACCCGCGAACAGTTGTGGGCCGGTGACGTAGTGCATTGTCACCCATAAAATTCCATTTGTGTTTGGGAGTATGAAGTCTATGAATGGCTGCAAATACTCTCCGAGTAACCGAACATAACCATTTCCAGTCAATGATCAGTTCAGTTGCACCAGAGGAGCCAGTCCATTCCAAGGAAATGCTTTATGGGGTCAACGCAGATGTCGAATCCTTGTGGGGCCAACGCCACAATTGAACCTGTCATCAGCTCTTACCAACTGAAATGGGCACTCAGGTTACCAAGCCACAGTTTTCTAGGATAAAAAAAAATTGCGACTCGCAAAGAAGGAATTTTCCGAATGAGACTGAAATTTGTAGATGTGATGTACATGTACAGACAAACAAATGATTACAATTTCAGAAAAACTGGTTGATTTATTCAACATAAAGGGAGTCACAGATTGAGCAAGTCAATAACGCGTTGGACCACGTCTGGCCCTTATGGAAGCAATTACTCGGCTTATCATTCATTGATAGAGTTTCTGGATGTCCTCATGAAGAATATCGTGCCAAATTGTGTCCAATTGGCACGTTAGATCCTCAAAATCCCGACAGAGGATGGCACTCGCCATAATGCTCCAAACGTTCTCGGTTGGGGATATATACGGTGACCTTGCTGCCAAGGTAGGGTTTGGAAAGCACGAAGACAACCTGTCCAGGATGTCACCACACAAGTGCTCGCTGGACGCATCAATGAAGACAATTCTACTCCAGAAATGAGACTTTAGGCCGAAGTCGTGTCTGAAGAGGCCGCAGACCGCAGTGGGATACCAACCTGACTGTCGCCCGCCATGCAGCCCGACAACCATAGGGCGCGACTTCCTTTCGTAGTAAAACCTCCTTCGTTGTCATCCGTGGTAACCTTACAGCACAACGTTACCTTGTCTATATTCTACTCACTGTTTTGTTATCCTTCATGGAAAGCTATCCTGGGCTCACTTTTCAGCAAGATAATGCCCGCCTGCACACGGCGAGAGTTTCTACTTTGTGTTCTGTGCTTGCCAAACCCTGCCTCGGCCAGAACGATCAGCGGGTCTCTTCCCAACTGAGAACGTTTGGAGCATAATTGGCAGGGACCTCCACACAGCTCACGATTTTGACGATCTAAATCGCGAATGGGACAGAATATGGCACGATATCCCCCAGGAGGGTATCCAACAACTCTATCAATCAATGACGAGCCGAATTACTGCTTGTATAAGGGCCAAAAGTGGACCAAAGCGTTAGAAATTTTCTCAATTTCTGATGCTCTTTCTCTTGGATTAATCATCCGATATTTCTGAAATGGTAACCATTTCGTTTTTGTGTGTACGTATATTTCATCTACCGATTCAGTTCCACTTGGATAATTCCTTCGTGGTGAGTATTTTCGTCTTTAGGAAATACGCTCTCTCTCTTCCCGAACAGGCCGTTAAGACCCAACGGTACCGACCGGCCGCCGTGTCATCCTCAGCCCTTAGGCCTCACTGGATGCAGATATGGAGGGGCATGTGGTCAGCACACCGCTCCCCCGGCCGTATGTTAGTTTACGATATCGGAGTCGCTACTTCTCAATCAAGTACCTCCTCAGTTTTGCCTCACAAAGGCTGAGTGCAGCAAGCTTGAAAAAAGCGCTCGGCAGACCGGATGGTCACCTATCCAAGTGGTAGCCCAGCCCGACAGCGCTTAAATTCGGTGATGTGACGGGAACCGGTGTTACCACTGCGGCAAGGCCGTTGGCTTCTTCTTTAGCAGCAAACGAAAATTTGTGCCGGACCCGGACTCGAACCTGAATATCCCGCTTGTCGCTACCGGTCAACTTCGTCTATCAGAGAAAACTTCCATAAACGACCGAAACTTCAACTTGTCCTTGTACCTAGATTTCCCAGTGCTCGTACTATACTACTGCAATTCGTGCACAGGTTTTGATACATTTTTCCAGTCGTCTTATTTCACGCCATAACAGGGGAATGTGACTATCGGAAAACAGTGTCTCAACCTGTGTGAGAATCAGTGTAGTGCAAGCACTTGGGAATTGTAAACAACAGGGCAAATTGATGTTTGGGTCGCTGCTGAAAATGTGCCGGGCAACCGTAGTTGTTTTAAAGGAGATCGTTGGCAGCAAGTGGGACATCAGAGGTCCAGGCCTGGCCTGGCACGAATTTTCATTTGTTATGCAGGTGATGCTGAACCATAAGCACAGTTTCCAAGTAATTTCGTTACGTGACTTATGGTCATATGAAACCATTTTCCTTTTTATCTCGTCTAAGCATTCTCCATTTTGTTCATGTAGGTTGTTCATTTCCTGTATATTTGATGCGAGATATTATTACGGAGCGCCAGTTGAGCTGAACGTACCTTCTGGGCTGATATCAAGATCTTCATCAGCTGAGCTGCTGAAAGGCATACCGCTCCCCAATGAACTCAGATACTCAAGAAACTTAGTTAAATGTCGCAAAACGGACTTAACTTGCACTATTAAAAACTAAGTGGCCTTAGTTTGATGCATAGTTTTGAGATTTGGTTATCAATACTCCCGCAATTTAGTATTAATTAATGGCAGGAAAAAAGATTCACTAACTATGAAATCATAAACTTGGTCCAAGTGAACCCAATTTTCATTACAAAATATTTAGTGCTCACAGATTAAAGAGGACATTACGCAAGTAACAGTAACAGGTATAAGGGCAGATGTTTTTATGTGTTTTACACACATCAATGTGTTGGCTGTTTTTCCTCTGCATCCAACAGTCATTTAATAAACACGTCACAAACTTTACGACATGATATTTTCTGCACGGTCTTAACTGCACCTCTAAGTGAACTACGCCTGTCAGTAGAGACTATAGACTTCCCGTTTTGCACCCACGTGTCCACACTTCAGCACCTGATATGCTGCCTAGAAAAAAATACGACTTAGTGGCTTGCTGTTGCCACACATACTTGGTGGTTCTAACCAACCTAACAAAGATATGATTTCTATTACCTATAATACTTGTCCGCCTGCTTAGCTGTGTGGTAACGTGCTTGACTCCCGAGCAACGGGCCCGGGTCGATTCCCGGCCTGTTTGGAGATTTTCTACGCTCGTTGACTGGGTGATGTGTTGTCTTCGTCATCATTTCATCTCTATCAGAGGGACGCAAGGCAGCCGATATTGCGTAGACTGAAATAAGACTTGCACTCGGCAGCCGAACTTCCCCGGATGGGGCTCCCGGCCAACATTGCCTTACGGAACTTTGACAGAAGGACTTAGGTTTAAAACGTCCATCTATTTTCTTCGTCTTGTCTCTCTATTTTTAGCATTCAGGTGCGCTATTGCATTGTGCACTGCTTTTAAAGCACGAAGAGAAAATTTTCTACGGTCACCAGACTGTTGCCTCAGCCAAAACAATATAGGCCGGCAACATACCTGCCGACGGCTTAGTTAAAACCCTCTCCTCGTGAACGGCATGTTCTTCAGACGTCTCTCGGCTCCCGTCCCCAGGCTTTTCTAACTGCTGGATTTTGCAAAACTCCATTTAAAAAGACGAAAAATCTACTTGCACAGCAAAACCAATCATAGTACAGAAAAGAAAATTAAGAGATGTTTGAATCATACAGTCACCGTTGTGAAGTTCTTAAACAGAATGAAAAATAAGTTTTTGGTCAGAATATGACTTTAATCGATGATTAATAGGATCTGCTTATTAAAAAACGAGAAATGTCTGGTCGGGATCAGCTTGACGCACTCATAGTAAAAGCGCTGTACAAAGGTGCGCGGTATTAGAACCGGACGTAGTGAATTGTCCACCACCAGAACTCAGCGGTCAGCGGGGAAGAATGACACGAAACGGGCCCGAGTTCCCATCCCTGGAGTGTTGGGGATTTTCTCCGCTTAGGTGCTGGGAGTTGCGTTGTCTTCATCATCATTTCACCCCCATCGACACGCAAGTTGCAGGAGTGACGTCAACTAAAATCACTTGCACCAGGCGACCGGTCTACCCGACGGAAGGGCCGACCTCCAAGCACATTTACATTTACATCTACATCTACATCTACATGACTACTCCGCAATTCACATTTAAGTGCTTGGCAGAGGGTTCATCGAACCACAATCATACTATCTCTCTACTATTCCACTCCCGAACAGCGAGCGGGAAAAACGAACACCTAAACCTTTCTGTTCGAGCTCTGATTTCTCTTATTTTATTTTGATGATCATTCCTACCTATGTAGGTTGGGCTCAACAAAATATTTTCGCATTCGGAAGAGAAAGTTGGTGACTGAAATTTCGTAAAAAGGTCTCGCCGCGACGAAAAACGTCTATGCTGTAATGACTTCCATCCCAACTCGTGTATCATATCTGCCACACTCTCTCCCCTATAACGCGATAATACAAAACGAGCTGCCCTTTTTTGCACCCTTTCGATGTCCTCCGTCAATCCCACCTGGTAAGGATCCCACACCGCGCAGCAATATTCTAACAGAGGACAAACGAGTGTAGTGTAAGCTGTCTCTTTAGTGGACTTGTTGCATCTTCTAAGTGTCCTGCCAATGAAACGCAACCTTTGGCTCGCCTTCCCGACAATATTATCTATGTGGTCCTTCCAACTGAAGTTGTTCGTAATTTTAACACCCAGGTACTTAGTTGAATTGACAGCCTTGATAATTGTACTATTTATCGAGTAATCGAATTCCAACGGATTTCTTTTGGAACTCATGTGGATCATCTCACACTTTTCGTTATTTAGCGTCAACTGCCACCTGACACACCATACAGCAATCTTTTCTAAATCGCTTTGCAGCTGATACTGGTCTTCGGATGACCTTACTAGACGGTAAATTACAGCATCATCTGCGAACAGTCTAAGAGAACTGCTCAGATTGTCACCCAGGTCATTTATATAGATCAGGAACAGTAGAGGTCCCAGGACGCTTCCCTGGGGAACACCTGATATCACTTCAGTTTTACTCGATGATTTGCCGTCTATTACTACGAACTGCCACCTTCCTGACAGGAAATCACGAATCCAGTCGCACAACTGAGACGATATCCCATAGCTCCGCAGCTGGTGAGTTAAAATAAAACCTTCGGGGATCAACTCAGTCCTTTTGGTCTCTTGTGGAACTATTGTCTCTGCTATATTTGTGTCTTTAAATGAACATCGGACCAGCTGCTCAGATCACTAAGTGATATCCTCTGATGTTATGCGGGGTAATGGAAACAACTGCACAAAAACGCCGAAAGAGATTACTTGGGTCTCTTCCCCTACCTCCTCACACGACCGCCACCTCCCCCTCCTTACTGTAGGATTAAATGAATTCCGGGTTAAGAGAGCATTAATCCACATTACCATTTCCTTTACACATGGATTTCTAAAAAGTTTAATCGGCTACACAATTCAACACCATGCGTACGTGTCCAAGCACCAATCAGCAGGCACTGACTGTCTTTATAAACGCTAATGCAATTCCAGACTGAATCTATCGCTCTACAGTGGAAACTGTTTCTTAAGTATTGTCGGTGACTCAAATGGTATGGTCCACCCCTACTGCAGTTTGCAGAGAAAGGAAATCACCAATATGATGAAAAATTGACTTCAAAACCGTGATTCATCACAGAGTTAGCTTGAAAGTCGAAAGTCGTTTATACATGGTTGATTCAGTATTCTCGTGAGCAGAGAACTTTGCAGGTAATCGCATCTAACGAACTGCCTACCGGATGCTGTGGGTTATCGGAATTGGAAGCGGAATAGAAAGTAGAAGGAACATTAATATCCATTTCCCGCTCTGAGATCGATTTACGGCGGTAAGCTCCCCTATAAATTAAAAGTCCCCGATCATGTTTAATTAGGCGTGTCCTATCATTCGTAATTCCTGGGTTTTACGAGAAACAAAAATTGTCTAGAAACACAAGTTTCTATAGTTTCTTCTTCCTTTATTTCTGGAGTTCTGTGATCGTCAACCGAATGTTTGATTTCAATACCACGGGCGAATGAAACACTTCTCTTATAGGGAATGGTATTCCTTTTCTTTCCTCTGATCTCTTAAACAAAGAGTTGGTGTAGTGTTTAAAGCGCTCGACTAGTATTAGGGAGGCGCAGAGTGCAAATTCATATCCATCATCCTAAAGTTCGACCTTAGTTTCTGCAGCGTATACAAGTTCAAATATCTTACGGGATTGCAGCCGCGTGACGTCGTCGACAACCGTCGATATTTCTACGGGAGCAAACCCTGCCATTTTCAAGACAGAACGGCAGCAAGTAAGCGCTGTGCAAGCGAATATAATACCTCGGTTTCCACAGAAACACTGTATATATACACTCCTGGAAATTGAAATAAGAACACCGTGAATTCATTGTCCCAGGAAGGGGAAACTTTATTGACACATTCCTGGGGTCACATACATCGCATGATCACACTGACAGAACCACAGGCACATAGACAAAGGCAACAGAGCATGCACAATGTCGGCACTAGTACAGTGTATATCCACCTTTCACAGCAATGCAGGCTGCTATTCTCCCATGGAGACGATTGTAGAGATGCTGGATGTAGTCCTGTGGAACGGCTTGCCATGCCATTTCCACCTGGCGCCTCAGTTGGACCAGCGTTCGTGCTGGACGTGCAGACCGCGTGAGACGACTCTTCATCCAGTCCCAAACATGCTCAATGGGGGACAGATCCGGAGATCTTGCTGGCCAGGGTAGTTGACTTACACCTTCTAGAGCACGTTGGGTGGCACGGGATACATGTGGACGTGCATTGTCCTGTTGGAACAGCAAGTTCCCTTGCCGGGCTAGGAATGGTAGAACGATGGGTTCGATGACGGTTTGGATGTACCGTGCACTATTTAGTGTACCCTCGACGATCACCAGAGGTGTACGGCCAGTGTAGGAGATCGCTCCTCACATCATGATGCTGGGTGTTGGCCCTGTCTGCCTCGGTCGTATGCAGTCCTGATTGTGGCGCTCACCTGCACGGCGCCAAACACGCATACGACCATCATTGGCACCAAGGCAGAAGCGACTCCCATCGCTGAAGACGACACGTCTCCATTCGTCCCTCCATTCACGCCTGTCGCGACACCACTGGAGGCGGGCTGCACGATGTTGGGGCGTGAGCGGAAGACGGCCTAACGGCGTGCGGGACCATAGCCCAGCTTCATGAAGACGGTTGCGAATGGTCCTCGCCGATACCCCAGGAGCAACAGTGTCCCTAATTTGCTGGAAAGTGGTGATGCGGTCCCCTACGGCACTGCGTAGGATCCTACGGTCTTGGCGTGCATCCGTGCGTCGCTGCGGTCCGGTCCCAGGTCGACGGGCACGTGCACCTTCCGCCGACCACTGGCGACAACATCGATGTACTGTGGAGACCTCACGCCCCACGTGTTGAGCAATTCGGCGGTACGTCCACCCGGCCTCCCGCATGCCCACTATACGCCCTCGCTCAAAGTCCGTCAACTGCACATACGGTTCACATCCACACTGTCGCGGCATGCTACCAGTGTTAAAGACTGCTATGGAGCTCCGTATGCCACGGCAAACTGGCTGAAACTGACGGCGGCGATGCACAAATGCTGCGCAGCTAGCGCCATTCGACGGCCAACACCGCGGTTCCTGGTGTGTCCGCTGTGCCGTGCGTGTGATCATTGCTTGTACAGCCCTCTCGCAGTGTCAGGAGCAAGTATGATGGGTCTGACACACCGGTGTCAATGTGTTCTTTTTTCCATTTCCAGGAGTATATATATATATATATATATATAACACACACTCACACACGCACGCACACACAAACAAACACATCACGCACACGCACGCACTGTCAACACCATCGCCGTCGCAAACCAAAGTTAACCGACGTCAGAAGTTATCGACACTTAAATTAATAATCAGAGGGTGAGAGAGTAAGATTCCATGCAAAATTTAAACCAAAGCAACCATCTCAATTTATAAGGTTACTTTCCAAATGGTTCAAATGGCTCTAAGCACTATGGGACTTAGCATCTGAGGTCATCAGTCCCCTTGGCTTAGAACTACTTAAACCTAACCAACCGAAGGACATCACACACATAACATGCCCGAGGCAGGATTCGAACCTGTAACAGTAGCAACAGCACGGTTCCTGACTGAAGCGCCTAGAACTGCTCGGCCACATCGTACGGCGTTATTTTCTAGAGATTGTATTTTTTATTTAAATTTTTCTTGGAAGCCTGCTCCCTCACTTGTCAAAAAACTGAAGGATAGAGTGTATATTGCGTCATGTGTTGGGTATATTAATTTCACTACCAATAACTTCTGACACCTATCATCTTTGGTTTCTGAAGGCATTAGTGTTTACAGTATATATGTGTGCGTGCAATCTATTGGTTATCATCTGTAGAGTAAAACTGAAGAAACTGCAAAAACGTGGGAATTTAAGGAGATGGGACCTGGATAAAGAACCAGAGGTTGTACAGAGTTTCAAGGAGAGCATAAGGGAACTATTGACAGGAATGGGGGAAAGAAATACAATAGAAGAAGAATGCGTAGCTTTGAGGGATGGAGTAGTGAAGGCAGTAGAGGATCAAGTAGGTAAAAAGACGAGGGCTAGTAGAAATCCTTGGGTAACAGAAGAAATATTGAATTTAATTGATGAAAGGAGAAAATATAAAAATGCAGTAAATGAAGAAGGCAAAAAGGAATAAAAACGTCTCAAAAATGAGATCGACAGGAAGTGCAAAATGGCTAAACAGGGATGGCTAGAGGACAAATGTAAGGATGTAGAGGATTATCTCACTAGGGGTAAGATAGATACTGCCTACAGGAAAATTAAAGAGACCTTTGGAGAAAAGAAAACCACTTGTATGAACTTCAAAAGCTCAGATGGAAACCCAATTCTAAGCAAAGAAGGGAAAGCAGAAAGGTGGAAGGAGTATATAGAGGATCTATAAAAGGGCGATGTACTTGAGGACAGTATTATGGAAATGGAAGAGGATGTAGATGAAGATGGAATGGGAGATACGATACTGCGTGAAGAGTTTGACAGAGCTCTGAAAGGCCTGAGTCGAAACAAGGCCCCCGGAGTAGACAACATTCCATTGGAACTACTGACGGTCTTGGGAGATCCAGTCCTGACAAAACTCTACCATCTGGTGAGCAAGATGTATGAGACAGGCGAACTACCCTCACTCTTCAAGAAGAATATAATAATTCCAATCCCAAAGAAAGCAGCTGTTGACAGATGTGAAAATTACTGAACTATCAGTTTAATAAGTCACACCTGCAAAATACTAACGCGAATTCTCTACAGACGAGTGGAAAAACTAGTAGAAGCGGACCTCGGGGAAGATCAGTTTTGATTCCGTAGAAATTTTGGAACACGTGAGGCAATACTGACCCTACGACTTATCTTAGAAGCTAGATTAGGGAAGGGTAAACCTACGTTTCTAGCATTTGTAGACTTAGAGAAAGCTTTTGACAATGTTGACTGGAATACTCTTTTTCAAATTCTGAAGGGGCTGGCGTAAAATACAGGGAGCGAAAGGCTATTTACAATTTGTACAGAAACCAGATGGCAGTTATAAGAGTCGAGGGACGTGAAGGAGAAGCAGTGGTTGGGAAGGGAGTGAGACAGGGCTGTAGTCTCTCCCCTATGTTACTCAATCTGTATATTGAGCAAGCAGTGAAGGAAACAAAAGAAAAATTCGGAGTAGGTATTAAAGTCCATGGAGAAGAAATAAAAACTTTGAGGTTCGCCGATGATATTGTAATTCTGTCAGAGACAGCAAAGGTCTTGGAAGAGCAGTTGAATGGAATGGATAGTGTCTGGAAAGGACACATGACGCAATATACACTCTATCCTTCAGTTTTATGACAAGTGAGGGAGCAGGCTTCCAAGAAAAGTTTAAATGAAAAATACAATCTCTAGGAAGTAACGCCGTCCGCTGTGATCAACAAAATCAAATCGAGGATAATGGAATGTAGTCGAATTAAGTCGGGTGATGCTGAGGGAATTAGATTAGTCAATGAGACACTTAAAGTAATAAAGGAGTTTTGCTATTTGTGGAGCAAAATAACTGAAGATGGTCGAAGTAGAGAGGATATAAAATGTAGACTGGCAATGGCAAGGAAAGCGTTTCTGAAGAAGAGAAATTTGTTAACATCGAGTATAGATTTAAGTGTCAGGAAGTCATTTCTGAAAGTATTTGTATGGAGTGTAGCCATGTATGGAAGTGAATCATGGACTATGAATAGTTTGGACAAGAAGAGAATGGAAGCTTTCGAAATGTGGTGCTACAGAAGAATGCTGAAGATTTGATGGGTAGATCACATAACTAATGAGGAAGTGTTGAATCGGATTGTGGAGAAGAGAAGTTTGGGGCACAACTTGACCAGAAGAAGGGATCGATGGGTAGGACATGTTATGAGGCATCAAGGGCTCACCAATTTCGTATTGGGGGGCAGCGTGGAGGGTAAAAATCGTAGAGGGAGACCAAGAGATGACTACACTAAGCAGATTCAGAAGGATGTAGGTTTCTGTAGGTACTGGGAGAAGAAGAAGCTTGCACAGGATAGAGTAGGATGGAGAGCTGCATCAAACCAGTCTCAGGACTGAATACCACAACAACAACATGTGTGCATGTGTGTTACGTTTACGGAGTTTCTCTGAAAACCGGGTATTAAATTCACTTACTCAGTTGCAGTAGTTTTGCCATGAAAATGGCAGGGTGTGCTACATTTACGAAAGTGTCTGAACATCCTGTAGGTCGTTTTCTATGGTGATTCTAAACCACGGAAGACCATCTCAGCTGGTGCTCTGTCCTTAATGCGGTATGTTTCAACGAAGTTAGTCCAATCTATGTGTCAGGAAACAGAGGCTCTTTTCTGTAACTGCATCCCGAGTAGTATGTGATAGCTTTTCAGACATAAACGGGTTTGACAGACGTCAAAATGTGTGATTTGCGAACAGAATCTTACGTACAGTCGGAGACTGAAACGCCCTGATGATGGAGAAGACGTTTTGCGACATGGATTTCACGACACATGGAAAGCTACCTTGATCTATGAGAGCTCATGCGCCGTCCAAAATTCGAGTACACAGTAGCAAAGCCGACGGGGTGCAAATGTCGCTCAAAACTGTCCCAGATGGCTTCCGTTGCAGTGAGGTCACATGTTCTAAGGGATCACAGAAGCACTTTCATGTATGTGGAGTTATTCCGAACAATTTTTAAAAGAATTCGTCTGAGACGGAGTAGTGGATTACTTTGCCGAAACTAGCCTCGTTGATGTCATAAGCGAACAGACGGATGTCACTCTGGATCAAATAGGGTTTCCCGATAGAAGTTACGTAGCACTGAAATGGTAAGTAGTTTGTTGAGTTGGAGTCCCTCTATCCACTAGAAGCTATGGTCACACGGCCACACCTTGTTACGAAACGTCGCTGCATACTGTACTGACGGTAGGAAGGGAAAGGAAAGCTTCGCCTTTCCGACAAAGATAGGCCATTAGAGCCGGACTGATCGCCGCGTTGCGTTATCAGTCAGCCAGCGGCACCACTTAGATGCGGTATGGAGGAGGCATGGGGGTCAACACACCGCACTCGGCTGCTGTCTGGTTGGCAGACCTGGAGCCAACATTATTCGGTCAGGTGACACCTCAACTGCCATCCCGAGGCTGAGTGGACCCACTTCCAGTTCTCCCACTGAGAAAAAATGCTCTGCCAGTACCGGAAATCAAACCCGTGTCCTCTGCATGGCAGCCATCAACATTGACCAATCAGCGTCGGTGACAGATACTGACTGTGGCGACATCGGTTTTTCAGGGATCGTAGCGCACACGGTATACGCTTCACATGGTGGCCAAGTGGTGAAACGAACTCAGAGATGCAGTTTCCCAAACGTCAGGATGCCTCGATGTGCCCCTTTCCCATCGTGCTCCTGACTTTCATAGGGCTGGCTAGTATAGGGTCTGTAGGCGTCACAACACCTGATGCACCACATTATTCCATTCTACATTGCAACGGGTATGCCTTCTCCACATTAACTACAGCCATGTATAATCCGCTTAGGGGACGTTACTTCAATTTTGGTTCAGTCAAGTATAAAATAATTTTTTATTAGTGTTCTTGATTAGTAATACAGGCTGTACATAAAGTTCGGGAACACTTTCAATTATTTGTTGCACAAGAACTAAAGATTGTACAAAGATTGTACAGATGTCATACATATTGCATTTGGAAGAGAAACTCTGAAAGTTGTTTTTTTTTTTTTTTACATTCGATATGTGAACCATGAGTGACCCGGCAGACGTCAATACGGTAATCGAATTCTTGCCATACCCCTCCTAGCATGGCATCGTCGACTGCGACAGTCGCTTCCCATGTTATTTCTGGGAGCTCTGCTACATCACATGGAGCCCGCATCTCATGGTCGTGCGGTAGCGTTCTCGCTTCCCACGCCCAGGTTCCCGGGTTCGATTCCCGGCGGGGTCAGGGATTTTCTCTGCCTCGTGATGGCTGGGCGTTGTGTGATGTCCTTCGGTTAGTTAAGTTTAAGTAGTTCTAAGTTCTAGGGGACTGATGACCATAAATGTAAAGTCCCATAGTGCTCAGAACCATTTTGAACATCTCATGGTACAGGCGGTACATACACCGGATCTTTATTGTGTCCCCACAGAAAAAAGATACACGGAGTGAGATATGGTGATCGGGGAGGCCATGTCAAGCAACAGCTGTCTCCTTCTGTAGGACGGCCGATCCATCGGTGCGGCAGCTTCGTGTTCAGGTACCCACGACCTTAACGGTGAAGATGCGGTAGAGCCCCACTCTGCTGAAAGATGAACAGACAGTCCGATTGCATTTCAGGCATCAGCCATTGCTGCAACAAGTCCAAGTACGAATACCCAGTGACAGTGCTCTCGGCGAAGAAGAATGGCCCGTACAGTTTTCGACGTGACGAGGCAGAAAACATTTACCTTCGGGGAATCACGCTCAAATTCAATGCATTCGTGTGGATGCTTTGTTCCCCAGATTCGACAATTATGCCTGTTCACTTTCCCATTGGTGTGAAAAGTGGCTTCGTCGCTAAAAACTAAGCATCAACAATGCCATCCCCATCCTAATTCAATTGTTGCAGCTGCGAACAAAACTCAAAACGCATGTCTTTGTCGTTGTTATTGAGCTTCTGCACTAGCTCCAATTTGAGTGGTTAAATAGACAGCTCCTGTCGCAGGACATTTCACACTGTCATTAGAGCCATTTAGAGTTCACGGGATGCTTGACGCATCGATTTCTTTGGGCTACTCCTGAATGTCTCTCGAACGCGCTCCACGTTCACTTCGCTCACACTGGAAGTCCGCTTCTCTTTGCCAGGCACAAGCAATCCGTCGTAACGAATTTGTTGTGCCAGCGGTAAATGGCCTTCCTAGTTGGTGGCTTCTTACCGTACTTGGTTCTAAAAATCCGTTGAACAGCTGTAGCACACTTGTTTTTGTCGAACTCCCAACACACAGAAAGCTCGATCCGCACCTGGACTCGCCATGTTTGCAACTAGCGCTGACTATCAGCAAATTACCAAACTACGCTGTTGCGGTATACATGAAAAAAAGTTTCAGGGTTTCTCCTCAAATTAGCGTATATACGATATCTGTACAATGTTCGGTTCTTGTGCAATAAATAACTGAATGTATTCCCGGAATTTAGGGACTCCCTGTATACAGTATTATGACTCAAAATATACAGATTTTATCTGAAAAAGGGTGTAATTCAGCTTTTACTGATACCGTCTTCAACAGAACCTCCAAACTGATAGAAGTTGCTCTAGCTGCCTGATCGACATTTCATTTTCATAGGATTTTGGCTTACAATCCCTTAACTTCGTATATTTAGGATGTCAACGTGAAGGAACTGTCTGAATGTGTAGTAGCTATTCTATAGTTGAAATACGATGAGATGGTCTATATATGTACTACTAGCGAACCAGGCAATGCTTCGCAATTGACAAATATGTATGGAAATCTTCTCCTCCCCCTCTTTCTGTCTATCTCCTCCTCCTCCTCCTCCTCCTCCTCCTCCTCCTCCTCCTCTCTTTGCCCATGTCCTCCTCCTCCTCTACATCTCCTCCCTCTCTCTGTCCTCTGTTCATCTTTTCCTTCCCCTCCCTATATCTATCTTCTGCGAACCATGTGAAGTCCATGTAAAAAAAAAAATTACCCCAAGGATAAACACATACACCCATGCCCGAGGGAGGACTCGTACCTCCGCCGGGAGCAGCCTCACAGTCCATGACTGCAGCGCCATAGACAGCTCGGCTAATCCCGCGCGGCCCCATGTAACAGGATACGTCCCATTGTACCAGTTTCTAGGGTTATTTCGAGTACCACTCACTTATGGATGTCGGGAGGAATGATTGTTTAAGTGCTAATGCGCGTGCTGTAATTAATTTAATCTTGTTCTCGCGATCGCGATCCCTATGTGAGCCATACGCTGGGCGTTGTAGTATATTCCTAGAGTCATAATGAAACGATTCTTGAAACTTTATTGGTAGGCTTTCTCTGCTAGTTCAGAATCTTCAGCATCTCTATGACATTCTGCCAGGCGTCAAAATGCCTGTGACAATTCGCGCTGCCCTTCTCTGCCTATATTCAATGGCCTTGTCAGTTTCTATGAGTTGGCCGATTCCAGCTGTGTGGTTATTTACGTCCATGTGCTCTCCCCCCTCCCCCCCTCCTTCCAGTTCGTCTCCACCATCCACACTCTCTCTGTCCTTGAGCCTGGTTTATTGTTATTTCAAATTTGGATTTCGTACAGTGTGCTAATCTTAAGCTGATAAGTCATAAATTCAACTTCCGTATTTTCTTTGAAAATCGACACTAAGGAAGAAAATGAAACAGCATACTTTTGTGTATATAGTTGCTGTTTCTAAATCTAAGCAATGTGTGAGGATGAAACAATTTGCCTAGTGGTTTAAATGCCTCAGTGCCAGTTGAAACTGTCTGCGAGAAAGATAAGAGAACCACATTTATTCACAGTAGAGCACTACACGCCATTTACTTCATTACATTTGATTATAACAGAAAATCTATGCACTGTTGTTTGACAAAATATATAGCTTATATCCGTCTGAATGTTCATTTGCGTATCGCGTAAAAATTTGAGGTGAATCGGTCAAGAACTTCCCGAGATTTTTGGTAACAATGTTAAGCAATGACTTGTCTGTATACAGTAACATAGCTATATATTTATTTATATACCATACATATTAAAAATACGAAAAGTTTTCTTAGAGAATAGTAGAGAAATGTGAAGCAACCGACACAGGAAAATTTTGAGACTTCTTTACAACGTTTCTCTGTTAAGTGATGTATATATATTTGTATATTACATATACTGAAAAGGATATTGCACATGTGAGCCCAAATTTTTGTTAGAGAATTGCGTAAAAATTTGAAGTAAATCCCCGGCGGTTGTAGCCGAGTGGTTCTAGGCGCTTCAGTCCAGAACCACGCTGCTGCTGCTACGGTCACAGGTTCGAATCCTGCCTCGGGAATGGATGTGTGTGATGTCCTTAGGTTAGTTAGGTTTAAGTAGTTCTAAGTCAAGGGTACTGATGACCTAAGATGTTAAGTCCCATAGTGCTTAGAGCCATTTGAACCATTTTTGAAGTAAATCAATGAAGATGTTTCCGGGATTTTTGGTAACTATGTCAAACAACGACTTGTCTTTACCTGTTTATTACTAACAACCAAGTTTTGAACGAATCGCATTTGGTAGTAGGACTTGGTGGCTCTTATTAAAAGGAAAATTACGGAAAACAAATGGAAACTTATTTCAAATACCCAGCATCGCATGTATGGGCTAGCTGTTGCCAAAATTTACGACGGCAGGTATCTGTACAGTTAGTGAAGCGATTGATTACTGTCCTCACCTACAGGCGTAATTTGCTAGCTCTTTTAGAGCCAAGTCTAAAACTAAAACATGTTCTTTTCTAGAAGCCGGTTGTTTTGCAGAATTCCTTAACTTCGTCTACTTCATAGTTCCCGATGCTGACTTTAGATTTATCGCTGACCTTATTTCTGCTTCTCCGCATTATTTCAGTTTATTTTCTTCTGTTTACCCTCCTCCCATATTCTGTACTAATTAGACTGTTCATTCCGGTTAACACGTCTTGTAATTCCTATCGTTTCACGGAAAATAGCAATGTCATCATCTAACGTAATAAATGCTATCTCTTCAGCCTGGCTTTAATGCCACTCTCTAAAATTTCTTTTATTTTGATCAGTGCTGCTTCTTTGTGTAGATTCCGCGATAAACTGACTCCATAAACTGCGTCGGCGAATCGACTGATGATCGTACTATGATTTGTCATAATTTCAACCTCTGCGCCAATGACGAGCGGCTATCCCCCTTGGAACACGTGTGTGAGCGTGATTGGCCAAAGACAACACGCAAGCTTACCCGCCAGTGTTGTCAGCAGCAGTGGGAGGGAGACAGAGAGGCCGCCATCCATCACCGCACTGTATCTTATTCATCGACGGCAGTCGCTTAAAGTTACGGCCGCCTGTCACGACAAATTGCCACAGACTGCTGCGGTTAACACATGAGCCGCGCAGGTAGTCAGGCCCAGTATATCCCAGAGAATGCTATTCTCAACACGCGCTGCACGTGTAAAGGCATAAAGTGGTATTTCAAAGTCGAAATGGGTGATCACACTAAAATCATGCTTGATATATTGCAGCCTATCTCATAAAATACACTCTAAGATAAGCAAATAATTATAGTGTTAGAAAAAATTCGAGGATTTATGTGTCTTCGTTAGACATCAGTACCCATGTCGAAGCGGGACTCATTATGAAGACAGTTCTACTTCAGTCAATGAGACTCCTGACCGAAGACGTGTCTGGAGACGCCCTGGACTGCTGTAGGATACCAACCTGAATTTCTCCCGTCATACGGCCCAGTGGCGCAGTGGTTAGCACACTGGACTCGCATTGGGGAGGACGATGGTTCAAACACGTGTCAGGCCATCACGATTCAGGTTTTCAGTGATTTCTATCGCTCCAGGCAACTGCCAGGATGGTTCCTTTGAATGGGCACGGCCGATTTCCTTCCTTATTCTTCCCTAATGATCTCGTTGTCGACTGGACGTTAAACACTTATTTTCTCCTCCTCCATACGACCCGACAACCAGGAGCGATGCTGTGGTGTGCCATTTCTTTTCATAACGGGATCTCTTTGATTGTCACCCACGGCACCCTTGCAGCACGCTGGTAAGTCGACGATAATCACTGCCTTGCTTTGTTACCCTTCGTGGCAAGCCATCCTGGGCTTACATTTCAACAAGATGATGGCCGCCCGCAGTTTCTACTGATTTTCTTCGTGCTTGCCAAACCCAACCTAGGAAAGCAGAAAAAGTTTGTAGCATGATGCGCAGGGCACTCCAACCAGTTCAATATTTTGACGATCTAACGTACAAGTTTGATGGAATTTGGCAGGATATCCTTCAGGAGTTCATACAACATCTCTATCAAACATTGCCAAGCCGAATAACTGCTTGCATAAGCGCCAGAGGTGGACCACGATATTACTGACTTGCTGAATTTGTGAAGCTGTTTATCTTGAATAAATCGATCAATTTCATTTAAATTGTAATCATCATGTACAGCATATCCACCGATTTCCGTCTCATTCGGATAATTTCTTAATGGTTCGTCGTTAATTTTTTTTATTTTTAGAGTGTATAAAACAGATATTGCTGATACATAATCGAAGTTTGAGAATCATTTCTTAATTGAAATGGGGCTGTTGGTCGTCAACATCGTGTCTGTTATTCTGTGATGCATGCATGTCCGAAGCAACGTTGCTACAGTACAAGAATGTCACTGGCAACCCGGTTCCCCGCTACTGTTTTATGAAGGTGTTGGCGTTGATGATGTTAGAGACGATGGTAAAACGGCCGTGTGATAAATATTGTTTTAGGGATGTTACTGAAAAAATTATCCGTATATATTAATGCACGAATTGGGTCAAACAACCACGGGTTTTACGAATGATGGCTGCAGCTTCAGCCAAACGGGCCACCAGCTCTTCTGGAGGGTCTGTTGGTATCTCGGACATCAACTGCTTCATCTCCCCACCCCCCTCCCCCCACTCCCCAGAAATAAATCCAAAATAGATCAGCAACGTCTGTAAAACAATAGTCCTCATATGGCAGTTAGCATATCTCAACATTACCGGCATCAAGACATTCAAGAACCCCTGGAGGGGAAACAGTACACCTGTGACATTTTTACCACCTAACAAAAGCGTTTATTTTTATCTCTTCCAAACATTGTCAAAAGTTATAGGTGTATTTTTCTTACACCCTATATACAGGGTGGTCAGAAAATGTCTGTAACGCTTGTCGTGATGTTGTAGGACAGATTGTACTGAGGCATAAATGTTAAGAAAAAAATGCGATACGTTGCGCCGTTTCCGAGTTATTTAGCATTGAAGTTAGCCAATCGGGGCGTCGCGCACTCACATTCAAGCGGCCTGCCAGGGGCGGTGTTGCCCAACGAGTGCTTTGTCTCGTTAGCTGAAACTTGAATTCGCGCGCGCAACGACATTATTGGCTAACTTCAATGCTAAATAACTCGAAAACGGCGCAACGTATCACATTTTTTTCTTCACAATTATGTCACAGTACAATCTGCCCTACAACATAACGACAAGCGTTTCAGACATTTTTTGACCACCCTGTATATGTATTCAAATTAGCTACAATACAAATGTACCAAGTGTGTTTTTTATTTTACTTTTTTCTTTGTTTCGTCTGTAGCTGCTATAAAAGGAGTTACAACACGACCCAAATATATTCCACGGTATTGTCGAAGATGGCTGAAGAAAGAAATTTAGTATACAGACTCTCACCGGGAAAGTTCACACACATACGCTACAGACGCATGTGGTACGAAACCCATGCGAATAGGACATATCGCCACCTGAGTCACTGTATAATGTGGAGAGGTGTATAAATAATAACTAAGGACTGGAGAATTTAAACATAATCTATGATATGAAGGAAACGAAACTAAAAATAGACCTAAAATGACAGCATTCACATATTAGTACTGTAGTCTAAAAGATATATACATAAACCGTTTCAAGAAGTTGTCTCTATTATTCCACCTAAAGCCAGAACTTGTAACCACCAGGGGCATATGGTGCTCTGGCCACACAAAGTACGAGACCTCCTAATCTGTTGAGTGGAACCTCTTAAATATTTTTAAGTAAATCACGTGTTACTAATATTCAAAATATTTATTCTTCGTGTCTACTTGTTTTCAGTTCTCTGCGAGTCGTTGTGTGTAACATGGCCGTGTATGAGGCAACATCGTCGGTGCGTCAGAAACAGCATGCAGTAATCGAGTTTCGAATTCGAAGAGTTCGTCCACACACGGAGCACCCTCTCCTTCAGCATGTCAATGCCATAAAAACACACGAGCGCTGCGACATCTCCAACAATTCTGCGTCTTGGATTCACTGTCATCGATCATCCTCCATATAATCCCAAATTGGCTCCAACCGATTTTAATCTGCTTGCAAAACTTAAAGCGCAGCTTCGTGGACTCCACTGTGATGGTGATGACGCGGTGTAAGCAGACAAGAGGTTGTGGCTCCGTTAACAATCTCAAACATTCAACAGCGACAACATCAACAAACTGGTCTTCATTGGGAGAAATATGTTCGCCACCAGGCTGACAATGTTGAAAAATAAATATGTAGACATGAAAAACAAGATGTAGAATGGTAATAGCTTTTTTTAATTTTAAGAGGTTTAGTACTTTTCAGATAAAAAATTGTGAGGCATTACTTTCCAGCACGCCCCGGTAGATGTCTCCAGTGTTGTGCCTCATCTTACACGGGCTCGCTCCCTCGAAGAAACCTAGCGTCCTACAGGCATTTCAACGTGCAGCGTACAGATGTCTTGCGGTTTTCAGTGCAAGACCACAACACTGCTCTTACTACGTAAATTCTCAATTGATTCCATCGTGGTTCACATCGCAAAATCTTTAAATGTTCCCGAAATAAGAAACGTTCTTCATGGCGCTTTCTGCAGTAATTATAAGTTATCAAATATTTTTAAACACTTTGCTGATAGAACCGGAAATAACAGCCTCACGGTACAGTTTAAT
Source organism: Schistocerca gregaria (assembly GCF_023897955.1). Lineage (NCBI taxonomy): Eukaryota > Metazoa > Arthropoda > Insecta > Orthoptera > Acrididae > Schistocerca > Schistocerca gregaria. The sequence continues at coordinate 332,254,678 of NC_064923.1, forward strand.
CTCAGTTTACAACCACAGCATAGCATCTAATGCAATTTAGTACAACAAAGCTAACGATAGACATATATAAGTTCAAGGAAGTTACATATTTACATTTCATTTCTAGATCTGCGGGTTTTTTAACGTGACACACCGAGATAGCACCTTTGTTTGGACATTCGTCTTACGAGTACATTGGGGAGCAGAGGCTTGAAAACCTTCATCCAGCTGTGTCTTCACTAAGTTACAGTGGCTAATATCGATTCAGTTCCTTTTTAAATCGACTCTGCGGATTTCCTTCTTCATCCTGTCCTAATCGGAGCTATCATTCTCTAATGAACCCATCGTCGACGAGAAGTTACACCGCAATGTTCCTTCTGTGTCACGGTCAACGGAACTACAGAGCGATTTTATCCAAACAAACCAAAAAAATTCGCTGAAATAGATTGGTTTCCCAAACTGCAGCCATTATTTGTGCGATAAATGGAAAACATGTAAGTTTCGAAGAAGAATATCGATAAATGTTTAGTGATTAGCAGAGTTAGCAGTGTCTCGGACGAGACACACGGAGACCAGCAGTGACAGGGTATCACGACAGGATGCGGCTTGTCATCTCGTCTCTCCAGAAAGGGGTTCCTCCGTCGCGTCTGCGCGCTGCCTCCGTCGACTGGGAGATGAGTTCTCGCGTATCGCATTCCGCCGGGATGGGGACGGAAAAAAGAAAAATCTAGGGACAGCAGCGAGGCATCTGATCTGCCCGTCGGCTGAGAGCTCCCCCGCAGACAATATGTTGGCAGCCCCTCCTCGTGGAGCTCCACCCTCTTTTATTTTAATCCGCCTCGTGCCGTTTTCGTATCGTCGCAATATGACATCGTGTTACGCTTGACAAAAGCGGGAACCATCTTGTACAACATTCACCACATTTTCTAGCATATATTGCACAAAGTACACCAGTTAAATTGGAAGGTTGAGGCGCATAGCTGGAAGCGGAAGTACCAGACAAAGAAAAAATTTATTCCAATGAGTTGAATTATTTTATTTTAAACTCCAGTACTGCACGAAAACAGTAAAATGTACCAGTTTATAGCTGAGAGGCTTAACAATAAATACAAGTAATCACTTGGCAAAGCGACGCGTAAGGAATTTAAAACAGCTTTTTACGCAGGCAATTTACGATCACGAGCTGGCTTAGGTCACCAATGTTGGAGCGAGAAGCCCCGTGTGGTAAATTGTACAATTTCACAGAGTAAGCTGGCCTTACGTGGTAATTACAACATTTAACGGCAATTCTCAATAAACATGGAATAAAAGGTACACAATAATAAATATATAAAAGTAGACACAACTTCAAATTATACATAGAATATGTAAAATTCCAAACTTTTCAGAGCTATGAGTAAGGGTTTATAGAAATCCGATAATATTCAAATTAAAGATGTATTAAAATTTCAAACGCATAGGACAGGCGATGATTAATGTCGGCAACAAGAGATACTTAAAGTACGAGAGACGTTATGACGATAAAATTTTTAGAAAAGGTTCAAATTGCTCTAAGCACTATGGGACTTAACATCTGAGGTCATCAGTCCCCTAGAACTACTTAAACCTACCTAACCTAAGGACATCACACACATCCATGCCCGAGGCAGGATACGAACCTGCGACTGTAGAAACATCGCGGTTCTGGACTGAAGAGCCTTGAACCGCTCGGCCACCGTGGCCTGCAGGTAGAAATGATTGTTGTTTTTCACATGGAAACTTTACTGCCTAAAACAAATACACAATGGCATTATGCTATGACAGTCAGTTTGAAGAAACCACCCTGGCAAAACGCGGTGCCCTGTGATGCAAGGAACTGTCGCACAGCCTGCTCCATGTCAGCATTGGCTTATGGCAAGGAAATGACCTTCTGAGAGTGCCTCTTTCAATGAAGGGAACAGATGAAAGTTCGACGTGGTAAGATGGGGACTGTAGGCCAGGTGATCCAGTGTGTCCCCTTCACTGCGACGAGTCTGACCCTGCATGAGCCTAGTTGTGCTTGGTCTTGCGTCGTCATCCAATAGCACAACGGCTTCACTTAAGTGCCCTGGTCTCTTTCGCCGAATGGCGGATCTAACTTTGGCGAGGGTGTCGCTGTAGCGTTCTCGCTCGAGCAAAACAAGGAGAATCACACCTTTCCCATCACGCAACACTATGCCTATAGTGCTTCATGCGGAGCGAGACACTCTGAAGTTTTTCCCGACTGGTGAACAAGGATGCTTCCACATCGATGAGGCGATTTTGGATTCAGTGGTGAAGTTGTGCACCCATGCCTCATCGTCTGTGATCTGAACAGAACCTCTTTTTCTCTCGTTCTTACAGCGTCAGGTGATCGAGGATGATTCCCGTTCCTGCATTCTGATGATCCGGGGTCATGTTTCTCGGCACTTTAAGGTAACCCAACGTATCTTGGAGCATGTGATGGGTCTGTGAACGGCCAATACAGAGTGTGGACGCCAAGTCTGTCCACTAATGCCATGTACCGCACACTAGCAATGTTGTTTCCACTCGTGGATGTGGAAGGACGCCCACTTCGACCTTCACACTGCACTCTCTGACTTCATCCTCTTATTACGCAAAACCAGATACAAACTGTTTGACGAGGCATGACCTCTTCATCATAAGCAGTCTGTAGGCGTTCATGGACGACTGACGCACTACTCTCGCGTGTCCATTCATACCAGACAACGGCACGCACTTACATTAGCGACCATGTTGATGTTAGAACTACTTAAACCTAACTAACCTAAGGACATCACACAACACCCAGCCATCACGAGGCAGGGAAAATCCCTGACCCCGCCGGAAATCGAACCCGGGAACCCGGGCGTGGGAAGCGAGAACGCTACCGCACGACCAGGAGATGCGAGCTTTCTGAGAACCTTCATTTAATTAATTCACGCACGATTTTGTCGACAGACCACATGACTCTGAGGTAGAATTCTCGCCTGCAGCGAGGCAAGCTAAATCTCATTCTTAAATCTGATGCTTTATTATTCCAGATATGGGTTACTGCTTGAAACTAGTATATTCCTCAACACGTGTTCCCCTTATTCCCCTAGTTTATGACGTACTATGACCCATAATCTCTCTCTCAAATTGTTAATATTATTAAAACTGTGATCTATATTATAGCTATAAAGTGCTTTTCATATACTTTGCCCCAACGATAAATATCTATGTCACCTATTGCACATAAAATATTGTCCTCCAAACTATTAAGTCCTCCAACCATTGAAATATAATAACGATTGCACTGAGAACTAACTACAGTACAGACTGTCAACCTATTCTCATATTACAGCGTTGCACAAACAGTGTTGGATATTGCAGTAGAGAAAGACAGAGATTAGGATACAGTCACAAAATAATTAAGTACGTACGTTGCAATTGCTGCTGTGTTATGAAACGGTTGCTAGAGGACAGGAATTCATGACGGGCTACATCAAACCAGTCAAAAGACTGATGATATAAAAAACATTGTACATACATAAATGAATAAAATTTTATGAAAAAAGGAAGAAAAGAGGTTGGATTCTCAACCGATGCACTTTTTAACAGCTTTACACGTTCTAGGAAGGTTTCCGTGAAGAGTGAAATACATAACAATGAAGAAAACACACACAAAAAGGATCTGTAGTGATCGCGACGTAATCACTGGTTCTAGACCCGTTTAGGTCATAAATTTTTTCCCGTTTTCCGTTCTTGTCGAATACGTATGCCATTTAGATACAAAATTCATCACATAAAATCTAATTAACACACATATAATTGTTATTTTTATGAACATTGCACGTTTTCTTATTTATAATTAGATTTCACACACAAAATAAAAATTCTTAGTTAGCGATCTTTTATAAAAGATTGTTAATAAAGAGTGTTTGAATAAAAAAGTACAAGTAACCTTTTTCTCCCATATTTATCTATTTTCTGCTTTATGGAAACTCTGGTAGAAACATGGCCATTTTTTTTAAAAAAAAATTATCGGGCGGGAATGTAGGCGAGACTGCCCAACACAGAGCCACTTTGCCCAGTGATACATTTGGCCATCAGTTACTGTATTAAAGACTGTAGGAAAGTTTCAAAGCCGGATCTGTCGAGAGTCTTTGAGAGATGGTTAGACCTGCTTTGGAGAATTGATATTTGAGTTCTAAACTTCACTTACGACAAATATAAAAAAATGACCAAATCTGACTCCCATGCGGGTTGCTTGTAAGTAATAACGACACCGACATGATTAATGGAAAATTGCTTAAAAGATGCCCATCGTTTTTTCAACGAGATTTAAATTTCAGTCAGAACTGCAGCAATATTCCAAATATGGTATGGAACTTTCCGACATACCTAATGGACTTGGTAGAGCTAGTGAGTTTCCTATACGTTTCACTGTATTTTAAATTCCACTCAGTGCAATGTCGTGTGAAGTCGATAAGAGCAACATTCAGCTCAGTGATGACTTTTTCAACTGTCGTCCTTTCATTTTTCGTCACAATCCTTTACAATGATCGTCCGTCACAATCACTCAGCTCACGGTTTCTTCCGCGTTGTGACTTAGGGAATGTTGTTTTTCCGCTTTCCTTGTATGCGATGTAAATCTTTGATACAGTGAATCTTCAAACAACAATATTTCGACTACGCTGGTTACCGAAGCACCGAGCACACAATCGGCACCAGTTTGCCAACTTTCGAGTGCATTAAGTTTCGTCGCATTTACTCACAACTACACAGAAACCTGTTCTCACTACGACTGACACTTGCAAAACATGAAGGACGCTGCTCAGGTTCCGTTCGTGGTCAAATTCACAGCGCATCTTGCAGGCTTGTCTGGCATTTTATTTATGTTCAAGGATGCACTTCTTATGGTGTTCCCATATTCGGATTCAACCCTTACATCTTTCAGCATTCAGCTGTAACTTATGAAACCATTCCCCTCCTAGAAGTACAAACACCAGATATTTTCCATTGTATGACGATAGCTAAAACAAAGGTATGGAAGTGGAAAGCCTTATGCGTTACGACGAGCTTTCACTATCAACTAAAAGTAAGAAGCTGGAAAAATTATTCACGTGTAGTTAATTCAACTCAGTCCACCTATAATACTGTGCGACAGAGCTTAAGACGCAGTTAATTCAGCAGACGACGCTGTAAATAGTCTGCTTATATGTTGGCAGCGCTGTGTAGCGCTTCGCATTGGATCTGACTGCGCTTTCTTTGTAAGAGACTCTGTGGCTGGTCGGATGGTCGGACTCGTTGTTGAAAGTTAATCGCCAGTACTGTTGGGCAGTTGGAAGTTAGTCGCCAGCAGTGATGGAAGTACTGTTGGGCATTTGGAGGTGAACAGTCAGCAGTGATGGATGTTAGATGTGAGAAGTTAGCGTTGATGGAGGGTAGAGGTCTGAAGTGTTAGCGTAGGCTAACGATCTGTACATGTTCGACTTGGAGACTGAAAAAAAATTCATGATTATATACTTTTGTAATACATGTCAATGACTATTTATATTCTTGTCTGAACTGGATGTCACTATATTAAGGTAAAAATACATTATTTGGTTTGCAACAAAATCTTTCCATTGCTAACTACTTGCCTATTACTAGTTAGTGGCTTTAGTAGTTAGAATCTTTTATTTAGGTGGCAGTATTGCCGCTCGCTGTATTGCAGTCGTTCGCGTAATGAAGATTTTTGTGAGGTGAGTGCTTAATGAAATGTATAAGTTATTCTTAGGTTTTCTTTTTACTCAGGGTCTTTCTTTTGAATTAATTATTTGAAGTCAGGTTATCTTCTTTTGAGCAGTCAGATTGCGTTGCGCTAGAATATTTTGGATCAGTGTTGACATGATAAAAGAAAGTAAAGGGAGACTAGGCTCAGTAGGTTCAGTTTTACTCAGCTGTTTCAGAATCAAATGACGCTTAAGTTTCATCTTCTCAGTAATTCTGCAATTTAAGTACAGATACACACATTTAAATAAAGAAGTTTCAACACTTACAGAGTCGGAAGACTGTAGAGTATCATTCACTTACATAACAAAAGTGCTAATCTGTCGAAATGTGCTGAAAGACAGAGCAGCCGAGAAACTGTACAAAACAAACACAAATTGTCCTAGTATGCACTAAACTCTCGCTAATACGGCCTTCATTAGTCTAACCTCTCAGTAATCCGGCACACCTTCAGCTTCTAGTCATTCAACCTGAAATGACGCCTATAATAATGAAATTTCGTCTGTAACAATGCTGTTAGTTAATTACGTTCCTGTACACTTTGCTATTATGGCTTTCCTTACGGATCGTTGTCACGGCTTCTAAAGGGAAACACGTTATGCCAGACCTCAAGCAAAAAACTCAAAATTAGATATAAACGGAAATGAGATCCTTCGCAGAAAACTATTGTTGCTGGCAACAGTGTTGGACAGTCAACTGTGAGCAGCTATTTATGACCAAACTTCAGCAGAGAAGAGGTAATCATAAACTCACAGGAAAGCTACGATGAAACTAATGAAGAAGAGGACATAGGAGGAGAGAACACGAGGATATCTCAAACTGCTGGTGCAGAAGATGGAGACGTTTTCCTGGAGTACACTATGCAACAATTAGAAACATGCCAGGACCTGTGAAATGCTTGTAAAGCCGTTGTGTGATGAAGCACACTGCCGTCGCGTCCATGACTGTGACACCTAGAAAGTTGGGACATGTTTCATAGTGAGTGTCGAGTGCTACTGATATGTATGTACACGCTGAAGTACAAAGTTTTGTGTGAAAGTGAATGTATCTTTGAATCTGATAAAGTACAATCCCTATGTGTTTATACTATAATTAGCACAAACTCAACAATCCGACACTTCCGCTAATCCGGCACCCACTTGTGCGAGGAATGGCCGGTTTAGCAAGAGTCTAGTGTAGTTCCAAAACTGAGAAGACATTAAACACTTTATAATAGTCTGAGCGAAAAAGAATTATGTCATATTTACACATTTGTACCACCGTTCACAGTCCAATTCTCTTGCCATGCACTTGATTTTTAAGTTTACTCGAGCAATACATTGACCGGTCAATACGCTGGACTCAAACACGAAGGGAAATATTAATTACCTTTTTGCTACTGTAAACTGCCCTGTTTTGACAGGATGAAACTTTGTAAAAAAAAAGAGAAAGTAAATAGACTCTCTGCGCACGAAATAATGTTCGACAGAACTGGAATCTTCATTCTGACGTAACAATCAAGTAGATTGAAACATAATTCTGCAGGGTAAAGTACATTGGTTCAACAGCGATCTCAAAAAACTTGTACGTAAGTAAGAGAAATTTAAAGAGAAAAAGATATTTACTTAATAACCGTAATATAATTCACGCTCATTAATTTTGGTATAAGCATTATAAGCAAATTCTATGTTTCAGTGTATGTTAGGATTGATTACAATTTGAATTTTATACAAAAAGAACAAGTTGTGAATGTGAGTCAGACGTTGTTGAAAACAGAAAATTAACCATTCACTATTGCTGTTTGACGTAAATCCAGATACTCTTCAGTTATGAAAGGACAGCACGGGAAAAATTTAATACCGCACTACCTATGGAGTTTGAAAGTACCATTTGTCTGACCCCCCAGTGATATGGCCCCTATAATGTGATGGTATCTGTAAAATAGCTCGTGATACACTGTCAACTAACTGCCTGACCCATCACTATTAATTGCAGATCACGATCATTCCACTAACCACCAATTCGTTTTTAATATATTTCTCTGTTACTACGTTTATTTAGGTTTGTCATTATTTCTGTATTTTCTGACTCCCAAGCAAATTATCACTATCCAATAACTCAACTGTAGTATACGAAAGGTCAAATAGAACCTATTTTTAATAACTTTGCCGCTATATGCTGTTGTGTGCAAGCTTGTTGGAAAGAAGGAGAATGTTCACTTGAAATGATAAGGGTTTGAATTACTATTTGTATTTGATACCTAATTTATGTCGCATACAACAACAGCCAAACCTGTAATTACAGTTTATGTTACATTAAAATAAAATAGTGCCAGCAATCGGGGAGCTACCTCCCTTAGGTACGAGGTCGTGAAACTTAGTGGCTTTGGCCTTCTGCCAGATTACAAGCAGAGACGTAATTCCCCGATGGAGATCCCTCGCTCGCCTGGGAGGGCTGTCGGCTTTATGGCATCACGCAATGAGCTCTTGGGCGACTGGCAAACAAGAAATTACGTTGTGTCTCTTGGTTACCTAGGAGCGCATGAAGACGTAAATCAGTTTCAGAAGTTCTACCCCGTAACAACAAAAAATAGATTTTACTCTTAATTATTGACTGTAGGACAATAAGTGAATAAAATTTCCGTTTCCTTTATGTCATGCTAAGAGGATGGAAAATATTTCTTTTTTTCCTTATATTTACTTTGCATTAGAGATAGTCTGTACAACCATTGCGCTATTTTTCGTTTTATTTTTTCAAGCAGTACTTAAATTTCAACCAACTAAGCGCACGTTTTGGCGTTCAGCTGCATATTACACTATCCCATAACTTATTTTGTTATAGATCTCAGTCTCATCACAAAACACAGAAAGTTCTTCGTCACTGACTAACTACAGTGTTTGAAATGTAAATACCATGTGGCTAGGGTCTCCCGTCGGGCGGACCGTTCGCCTGGTGCAATACTTTCGAGTTGACGCCACTTCGGCGACTTGCGTGTCGATGGGGATGAAATAGTGGTGATGAGGACAACACAACACTCAGTCCCCCAGCGATGAAAAACTCCGACCCAGCCGGGAATCGAACGCGGGCCGTTTGATATGACACTCCGTCGTACTGACCATTTTTTAAAAATTTTTATAATTATTTATTACTCAAGATATTTTTTATGAATCTCATTTTGTTCGTTATAGTTCGTTGCAATTGTTCGTGGCGGACGTCCCCTGACGCCCGTTGAAGTTCGTTATTGATCCCTTCACTCAGTTTTTTTTTTTTTTTTTTTTTTTTTTTTATTACAGAGGGCAACTAACCCTCCGACCGAACAGGCTCAGCTACCGTGCCTGTTCCCACTCGGCTATCAGGGGCGGACACTAGAGTGTTAATTAACGGACAATCTGCGAACTTTCACGTTTCTGGAAAGCAGCAATTTCTTCTGGCAAGTTGAGTACTCCATTATTTGAAGCTCAAGAGCTTTTTTGGTGAATTACGGTAATGGATTTCAATAGAGTTTATTTTTTACACTCAAACAATATGTATTTTCTATAAATACGAGTAGTTGCATAATATTTTATGAATCATATAGTTCACGAGTACCACTATTGTGGTCAGATCTTTGGGTGTACGTGTCTGTAGTGCGGTTTTATATGTAACCTGCGTATCTTCAGACCACGTTTCTTCCGTTTCTGGTGGTAAGTGTGACAAATTGAGAATTAGCGCTTCCCTAACATGCTTCTGTCCTCCAGGTGACGTTACGATAGTTGCATGCCTTCTCATTAGCTCCAATATTGTTTTGTACATAACTTCTGTTTTTTAGCAGTTCCATTTCCCTTAAAACTTTCAAAATAGTCCTCTTAAAACGGCTGTTATGATAACCCTTAGGTGGTTCTTTAGCACGTATAAGGCTGATAAAGAGTATAAAATTATCCCAAAGGTATGTTCCAACACTTCTACGTATAAGAGTGCCGCAATGAAATTGCAACCATCGACGTAGTGTAGACTGCCTTCTGGTCTGTGTGATTTCACAGCAAAACTGTACGTGTACTAGGAAAGGTAAACTCACCGGACATAACAGTGGGCCCCCTTAAAACAACTTACTGATGACTTCAGTTGCATGTGGTATCTCTGAAAAAACTTGCGGACTGTATTCCCCCGGATCTGAGGGCACTATTACTCCGCCCGCCTACACCGGTTAAAAAAGACCACATCTGGTGACTGCGGCGGTGGCGGATCTGAGCCACGTCACACTGGCGTGAGCCAAGCACACGGACGCTCAAATGGGCTAATATAGGAAACAGTTTGCGAGCGGTTGCTCCCTCCCCAGAAGTGTAACTGCTTTGAATTGTCATTTACATACTTTTAGGTATAATTTGTTTTTGGATAATTTAAAATACGTTGGTGTAGATATCGTCTTCACATGGAACGAGCCGAGTTGAAAAACTGTGTTATAATTTACAGTTTTTATTTCACATTAGCAACTTATCTTTGTACTTCAAATTCTCATCATTGTTTTATTCTGAAATTTTAAATTCTGTTGACACTATTGTAACTACTGTTAGCTATATGGTGTTCGTCATTTTACGTTTTTATTTTATGTTGAGAACTTATAATTTGTACGTCAAACCCTCATTGTTGTTTCACTGTGAAATTAGCACTAACGTAACTACTGCTTTCTTTACGGTCATTGCAGCCAAATATCAAAATAAATAATGTTGTTGTTGTTGTTGTTGTTGTCTTCAGTCCTGAGACTGGTTTGATGCAGCTCTCCATACTACTCTATCCTGTGCAAGCTGCTTCATCTCCCAGTACCTACTGCAACCTACATCCTTCTGAATCTGCTTAGTGTACTGATCTCTCGGTCTCCCTCTACGATTTTTACCCTCCACGCTGCCCTCCAATGCTAAATTTGTGATCCCTTGATGCCTCAAAACATGTCCTACCAACCGATCCCTTCTTCTAGTCAAGTTAAAATAATAAATAATAAAAAATGAAAATCAGGCCGTTATCGAGACTAGATGGAGCGTCAAGCGATATTACCGTGATGTCTCCTGGGATTGTGGTTATTAGCGTTCACAAAGTGTCGAAGAAATTTGATTCGAAATTCGTAAATATCTGACGTTTACCATCTTGATAATCTAGTTTTGATTAGTGTTCTCTAATGATAACCGTGTTATAAAGCTTCGGGATCAAAAGAAAAAGTCCGCAGCTCGCGTTCTCGCTTCCCGAGCACAGGGTCCCGGGTTCGTTTTCCGGCGGGTCAGGGATTATCACCTACATAGAGATGACTGGGTGTTTGTGTTGTGCTCATCATTTCATCATCATTCATGAAAGTGGTGCGATTGGACCTAGCAAAAGTTGGGAATTTGTCCGTGCGCTGGTAACCGTGCCGTTGTGCGCAACACAAACCAATCATCATCATCATCATTATCATAATCAAAAGAAAAACGGTACAACATAATAATGGAGTTAAATGATTATGCCTTTATAGCGTTCATTTCAGCTTCTAAGTAAAACATACTCATTTAAATAAATCAAAGAGGTATAAATTAGAAATATAAGGCACGTAATACATAAAAAAATGTCATATCTAGAAATCGAACCGCTTCACGTAACAGGTGTCCTCAGTCTACGCCGGACTGATGCTGATTACTAGTACAACATACATGAACGATTTCTGTATTCTTATTGTATCACCAGATGTGTCTTGGAAAACAATCATATCTGTGTGGATTCAGTTAAAGTCGTCCATGCGTGAATACCCGTTAGCTAAATGTATGATCACACGCCACTCCATCACGAAGGTAAAATCAAGTGAGATTATGTGAAAACTTTTCAATCTTTTTCTTTTTCGACAGATAGGAATGCAAGATATAGTCAGTTTATTGTGTGTCGTAAAATATAAGAAAAGGAAAAAGACGTTCCCACATAACTTTACGTGGCAAATTGGTATGGTGAGCCCTGTGATTAGCAGATATTCACAGACTGACGTGCCGCGTGGGATTAGCCGAGCGGTCTTAGGCTCTGCAGTCGTGGACTGTGCGGCTGGTCCCGGCAGAGGTTCGAGTCCTCCCTCGGGCATGGGTGGGTGTGTTTGTCCTTAGGATAATTTAGGTTAAATAGTGTGTAAGCTTAGGGACTGATGACCTTAGCAGTTAAGTCCCATAAGATTTCACACACATTGGAACATTCTGATGTATTTCGTTGAATCTATACAAACGTCGTTTTTTTCCCATCCGATGGTGGAATGCGTATTCCGAAATCGAGCATGTGTGCTGCATGAATTATCGACATCATTAAAATGCCGACTGTAACCTTCCACACAATAAAATCCACTGTGGCTGCCATCGTCAACAAAGACGGGGATTTTAAAATAATTAAAATAAATAAAACAAAACCGGAAAAGTGCAAGCACGACTTCCGCTATGACGGTAGACTCTATCAGTTTCGAAGAATTAATTTTAGACTATCAAAATATGTGACATTGATGGCAGTACGTTCTGATTACATTAACTTCGAATCTTAAATTTCTACACCTCCAGTGGACCGTATGTCTCAGTATTTGACATTAATTTATCGTTGATACCCCACCCCGACCTGAAAAAAAGGGGTATTTTACCGACTCAGTTACAGAACCCCCGCAGAGAATGCTGTAGATCGCGTGTATGAGGAACCCCGTGCGCGGTGCGCTCGTCTTTAACTGCCTTGCCTTACGCAACCGGGCCGAGATGCACGCCCACGCCCCTTGGGAAATCTACGGAAGGGACGGGACGTGAGTCGGCTTTTATCGGCGCGCTAAAGTGACAGCAAGGCGGGCGTGCGCGCTGCGCCAGATTCTGGCGTAAAGTGGAGTTTCACGGGGAGATAGACAACTTCTTCGCCTTTCAGTCCATACGTGGAAGACCATTATGTTTCAATCTCAAGGCCCTCCGTCAACTGCTGTCAGTTCTGATTGCGTGAAAAGTTCTTGAAAAGTACTGAAGTATGTCTAGGGAAGATGTAGAGAGGATGTAAAATGACACTGCAAGAAAAGTATGACAAAGAGAAATTTTCGTAACGCCAAATTTAAAGTGTGTGGAAGGCTTTTCTCAAGATGTTAAGCTGGAGTATAGGTTCCTTCGGAAATGGTATGTTTGGAAAATTTTTGGAAATTTGTGGTAAGGTCTTATGGAACCAAACTGCTAAGGACATCGGTTCCTACTTACACACTAGTTAATTTAACTTACACTAACTTACGCTAAGGACAACACACGCACCCATCCCAAGGGAGGACTCGTACCTCCGACGGCTGGGAGCCGCGCGGATCGTGACAAGGTGCCCCAGACCGCTCGGCTACCCCTCGCGGGGAATGCACGTGGAAGATAAACTACTCACTTAGCAGAATAGAAACTTTGCAAATGGGATGCTACAAAGAGAGAACTGAAGAGCAGATGAGAAGATCGAATTATTAATAGGGACGTACTGAATCGTATTCGAAAAATGAAATATATGACTTATCTTGACTACAAGATGGGACCAGATCATATGGCACTTCCTAAGATTCCAAGGAAAAGCTAGTGTCGAAGTCGATGGAAACGTGTGTGTGTGTTTTGTGGAAGGGAGGAGAGGAGGGTGGGATACGCGACCAAGGTGGAGCAGTGGTCAGCGTGCTGGCCTCGCCTTCGGAAGGACGGCAGTTCAAACCCGCGCCGGCCATTCTTATTTAGATTTCCCGTCATTTCCCTAGTTCGGTTCAGGGAAATGCCGGGATGGTTCCTCCGAAAGAGCACGGCCGATTTCCTTCCCCACCCTTCCCCAACCCGAGCTTGTGCTCCTTCTCTGGAGACCTCGTTATCGAGGGACGATAAACGCTAATGTCATCTCATTATCATCTCACACGGAAGATGGTAAGGAAAGATTATGGTTTAACATTCCCTCGATCTTGAGCTCATCAGAGATGGAACAAACCCCGGAATGTTTCAATGACGAGGAACAAAATCGGCCGCCCCTTTCAAGGGAACCACCCCGGAATTTACCTGCTGCGGTTTAGATAAATTACGGAAAATCTAAAACTGTATACGATATTTCAGTGCCAGTGTTGTTCTCAAGTACGTTTCAGAGTTTCGTCTGACATATCTGCTTGTACAGGGAGGCGTTTTAACTGGGAGTCGTTTTCCAGGTGTAGGTGGATGAATGCGATGTTACAGAGCGTGTGTCGTTCTGAAGAACGACGCAATCGTATTTATCCGCCTGATCTGGGCAAGCGACTATCAATTAAAATGTCTCCTCTGTGAACCGTGGATTTATTTTAAAAAATAATCTTAAGAATTACTTTATTTACTAGCGATTCATCAAGAAAATTAACATATTTAATCACACTATGTGAGCGTAGAATTAGTTGCCAGGGAGTAACTAATGAAATCAAAATGAAATTGCTTTTAAAAAATGGAAATTTTATTCCTAAAAGCTTTTTTTAAAAACAGTCTTAAAATTATAAACAGAAAGCGCCCTCTAAATATCAAGTTACAATTTATTCAGAGGCAGAAAGAAACAAATTTTTGAGTGTATGAGCTTTCGGGCTGAGAACCGTGCCGCTCCCTTTTGACACGGCCGTTTCACGACCGCTCACAACAACCTCTGAAAGACTACACTGGTGCAAATCTGCAGCACACCAGATTACCTTAAAGTAAGGTTTTAACAATTCACACAAGCACACAAACTATGCACCCTGTAGGAGGGATGGAAATGGTACAAAACACTAAAATTAAAAGATTTACTAGCCACCGAAAGTACAACTTGATTTTAACTTGTAAGAAAAGTCTTACGGTGGAAGGGTGGCAACGGTATATACTAAATTGATCATTTAAATAAAAGCCCATGAAATGCAGTCTCACATAAAATTATACAAGGTTGGCCAACCATGCTCTACATTACACGTACACCGCCTCTCAAGATGATAGGCAAGACAAAAACATATTTCAGGAATTAGGCCGTTACACTTCAAGAAATAAATTCGTTAACACACCGAATCCGACAAACATGACAGAGGCAGCTACTAACGTACGGCAGATTGATAGGAAGATTACTGAACAACCTGAATCGCAGGTTACTCTAAAGGGCCCCTACTCCACAAGGAAAAAACGGAAGACCCAATTCATAAATAGCCACCTTCCCGCGTGTGAGCAAACGGAGAAGAATGGTGAGACGACCCCAAAACAGAGCGGCTAGTGACCTCACCAAGAAAACAAGTAGAATTTAACAAGTAAATGAAACAACATATCACCAATCACTTAACTTCTAATAAACTGCAATTTCTGGCGAAGACCTGGCACCCCCCAAAACGCTCTCCCGAACCGTCCGCTGCCAGCCGCTTCAACGGACATAGGAAGGCGCGCCGATCTCCCGTCTCAAGGCGTCGCAGCTTGCATAGGCCAGACCGATGTCGTGGGTTGACTCCTGTTGCTCTCGTCTCGACCGACAAGTCACTACCCCTCGCTATACGCCGCAGCCCACTGGAGTGACGTGGCAATCCCACATGCGCCGACGCTCAAGGCGGAAAATTTATCTTGTGTCGCAGTATGCGACCGATCAACCAATCGATCCAACCGCCAATGACTGTTGGCTGCGCAAATCGAGCAGACTGGCGGCCTAACGCGCAGACTCAGATGCAGGAACTAAGCCCCCGACCAGGCGACCAGTCGTTGAGTTCTCTCACTGCGCCACGATTTCGGACGAGAGACTGACTCCAGACTCACAGAGACTGACCAACTGCGGGCTCATAGCGCCCCCTTAAATGCACGTGAACAGGCAACCTTTCCCCATTCCCACCAGAGGGAGATACCAAAGCTGCGATTGCCACAGCGGTGCCACAACCAGAAACGGAGGGCGACTGCTTCACACAACGCGCTGCGTCCCGCTCTTCAAAACAGCAATCCCTACCACGGCTCACTGTGTACGGGAATATACATAATAGATGTACGAGTGCCGGTGTTAGACAAGTGGCTGATATGCGGAAGTTTGGATCTGGCAGTGATTCTTGTTCGGACAGCGTAATTGAAAGGTGCGCTCGCGATAAGCAGGAAATCTGGGTTCGTGTCCCGGTCTGGCACAAATTTTCATTCTAGGCATTCCATTACACAACCAATGGTTCTCCATATTCGCAACTGCGAATACATTTCACGTAATAAAGCTGTACGGTCGACTGCAATACTTAAGCAGAGATAAAGAGGCTTATACAGCAGAGACTACCTTGTGGACTAAAGACAACCACAATCAGCTAAGGATGACACCAGAAAATGGGATTTTCTAAATAACTCAATAAAAATAGGTGAAAACAAGGACTACAGTTCCGGTGATTCTTGCTGAAACAGTACTATTCTCCGTTACAGGCGCAGTGATCATAATAAAGAACTTTTGAAGATAATATATTGTAGCTGAAATAGTCTTTTATTCTCATTTATCAAGTAGCTGTTCTTTATTACCGAGCGTAGTATTTCAGGTAGAATATCACGATGCTCTTAGTGGTACTACTTCCTTGGCTACTGACTACTACAGCAACATTAGTCTTAGTGGTCGCGTGGCTTCGTTGGTCACCCGTAAGCGAAAGTTGTGTACTCGACTACAATCTATGGCTTTTCTATTTTAAATGTGTCATTGGTATGTACTAAAGTGTTTCCATACCGAGATAGAATAAATAATATTGTAAACGTACGCCTAAATCTGTTTAACTGCGTGAAAATTAACAAAAACTTCCTAGTGTAACCAGCCTACTTTAAGAGACATGTCGAATGGCTGTAATGGCTGCGTAAACAAAGTTACGTCAAACATTCTGATCGACATTGATCATAATCTTCAACGGGATTAACGTGATATCACACCACGGTTCGGTTTTGGAAGACAAAGCTGTGTATCTCGGTAGATGAAAAGTTTCAAGTATTACCAGTAAACATAAAACACAATCCGTTCTATCCTCTCGTTTGTTTATCACCTTACTAATATATGTTGAAGTTTTATGAAATATTAGATTATGTTTCTGTTGGATGAGAAAGGGAATTATTGTGAAAATGAAAGAACCTCTATCCTCTTCTAGGTGACTCCTCCTAATGTGTAAGCGGAAAGAATCTGAATGAGAATCCAGGTGGTGTATCATCGCAGTGACGAGAAAACCCATTCTCCCGCATCGAATACAAGTTCCTAATATCTACAACGCCTCGCTAAATCCCATTACTGATGGTAGCCTTCGATATACGATTCGGATGTTCGGCATGTATGTGTTTTTTCGAAGCATTTATGATGTAAAAATGGTTCAAATGGCTCTGAGCACTATGGGACTCAACTGCTGTGGTCATCAGTCCCCTAGAACTTAGAACTACTTAAACCTAACTAACCTAAGGGCATCACACACATCCATGCCCGAGGCAGGATTCGAACCTGCGACCGTAGCAGTCGCACGGTTCCGGACTGCGCGCCTAGAACCGCGAGACCACCGCGGCCATTTATGATGTAAGTAGAGGTAGATACTTACGATTAAGTCTTTCTTGTAAACGTATGTCCCATGATAAATTTTAAAGATGTACAGGCGCTTCACAAAATGTGTTACCACGAATGCGCACTGCGACATCTTTTGCCCTGACACCTGGGTGTATTTCTGTGCCGCGCGGGATTAGCCAAGCGGTCTGAAGGCGCTGCAGTCATGCACTGTGCTGCTGGTCCCGACGGAGGTTCGAGTCCTCCCTCGAGGATGGGTGTGTGTGTTTGTCCTTCGGATA
Organism: Schistocerca gregaria; assembly: GCF_023897955.1. Taxonomy (NCBI): domain Eukaryota; kingdom Metazoa; phylum Arthropoda; class Insecta; order Orthoptera; family Acrididae; genus Schistocerca; species Schistocerca gregaria. The sequence continues at coordinate 332,272,125 of NC_064923.1, forward strand.
ATTTAGGGTAAGTAGTGTGTAAGCTTAGGGACTGATGACCTTAGTAGTTAAGTCCCATAAGATTTCACACACATTTGAACTTTTTTTTCTTTTTGTATTTCCGTCATAGCTCTACATGACATATAGGCTGGTACCTGTTAATCCCAGCTGTAAGGAATACTGACTATATTATCTGAGTGCTGCTACAAAAACTTGTAATTTTACCATTCTAAGAAAGAGACTAATACATTCTCGCTACTAAAATAGACTGCAGGGAAAGTAATAGAGAAAAATTAGCACCAAACCCATGCATCCGTACCCATGAAACATACAGACTTTTCGAAAGTGAGATCTTGATGCATTATCTATCACAAAATCCAAGGAGGTTCTTGTCGCAAGTAAAGTCGATGAACTACCCCAAAATGTCTTTTAAATTTCTCGCAAATTGTCAGGTGTTGCAACTCAAGACAGCAGGAAGAATGCAGTAATATTAAATTCTGCAACTGGATATGTGTTTACGCATAAGTAAATCATTATAGCCGGCCGGGGCGGCACTACAGTCTGGAACCGCGCGACTGCTACGGTCGCAGGTTCGAATCCTGCCTCGGGCATCGATGTGTGTGATGTCCTTAGGTTAGTTAGGTTTAAGTAGTTCTAAGTTATAGGGGATTGATGACCTCAGAAGTTAAGTCCCATAGTGCTCAGAGCAATTTGAACCATTTTTAAATCACCATATCGATGGTAGTTGCAACATAGATGCACAGAATTATAGATCAATAGCGGCTATGTCGATCTTTTTAGGATAATGGAAAGTTATAGAAGCTCAAACATTACGATTTTGCTGGAGACTGTGATAGGACTGTCACATACTGGGGTGCGATATTATTTCATTTGTCCGCCATTATTTCTTGGTGATATCACGGAGAATACTGGGCATGTTTGCTTCAGAGGAAGATGGGCTCCCAGTGTGGTCTCTGTTCCTTCTGTCGCCAGAGGGCAGTCGGTGTCTTTCATTTGTAGGGACAAGCATCCCCAGTTTCGTGGAAGTCGGGGCCATGGCTCGCTCTGTGCTTAAGTAGTGGGATCCATATTCTGAGCAACTTGCAAATTACTTTTCTCCCATGCAACGTTTTGCGCTGTCTGTTTCATTGTAATTGTTGGCCATTTTGTCTCGTTAGTTTTGAATTTATGAACTGCCCAGATGGGGAAATCTTGCTGTGCTTTTTCCATATAGTCGCACAAACAATTAGGTTACCCCTACCTCACCCACACTCCATCGCCACAATGTTAGTTCATTTTGCGCAATTTCTTTTCAGATTCTGGAGACCTCCGCTATCTTTAAATTTTACGTGAACTGTGTACATGATCAACGGCACATAAAAATGTGTTATAAGCAGACGTTACTTGGATTTCGAGTTCCATTAATTCTCCTCAAACCTTTACATGGTTAGATAACCCATAAATAACAAGCGTAATCTGTTATATACTTTTGTTCTCACTGTGACAGCATTTTTGTTGTGTACAGTGGCCAGATACAACCGACCGCTGTTCGATGTTAAAGAGAGATCCCCATCGAGTTTCAAAGAAAAGAAGGTTTTCTAAAAGAATAAGCTCGTATTCACGAGAACACCGTCGTTTAAAACAAAGCTTCGCTTCTTTCGTAAATGGAGGCTTCCAATCAATATATGAAAGTGAATTTTTAAGTTCTGACTTCCTAGATTTCAGAAAGATATTCGACGTTGTACCACATATTCGACTAATATTATATCATACGGAATATCTTCACAGATGTGCAATTAGCTCCATGAATATTTGAGTAGTAGAACCAAGTATGTAATATTAGACAGCGTATAATGTTCGCCAGGAACAAAAGAATGCAGGGGTGCTTCAAGGAAGCATCCTGTTCTCACTATACATTAACGACTTATAAGATAGGGTAAGCAGCACTATCAAATTGTTAGTACACGATGCTTTGGCCTACAATAAATTATCGTCGTTGGAAACTCGTATGGCAGTGGAGAAATACACTCGCCAACAAAAGGTTTGCACCACACCGATAATCGTAGACACCTTGTCACCCAGGTACGTCACTCGACGTGTGTACCGCAGTCAAAGTAACGTGGTGCGCACATGGAATCGGTCCGAACTGACTGGTGCACGGGATGATCGAGTCTAAGACTTTTGAGGTAAGGGAACCATGTGTCGAGTGCCCCAAAAGCTGAATTCGGCGTTCTAAGAGGTTACAGGACGTCACGTATCGCACCAAACAGTTAACAGACGACTCCACGATGCGAATCTCGATTCCAGATCACCATGACGAGCACTACATTGTACGCCACAACACCGTGGACTACTCTATAGATGGGAAAGAAATGGTGCAGAATGAACGTCCTAGGATTGGAGGCAGGTATTGTGTATGGACGAAATACGGATTTGCTAACCGCAGACAACGTGTCTGGAGACAACTCGGTAATATCCAAAGCTCCAGCACTGTGTCCCAAATGTGCAACAAGATGGGTGTGGAGTGATGTTTTTGGGTGGCATTACATGGGGCCCTCATACATCTCTCGTAATTGTTTAGGGGAATCTCACTGCTTTACGACGGTACAGGGACGAGGTACTCCAACCTACAGCGGGACATTTCAGTGACAATTTCACCTCATCGTGTTGTTCTCGTGAACCCGTATCCTTAGCAATGCGGAGTGTTTCTCTACAGGAAAATGAAGGGAGAGAGTTTAATTTGAGATTTATTTCAATGATTATTAAACTTGAAATGTTAAAGTTGGAATGAACGCCACTGGAATGATAAGTTAAATGTTAATGTGTTCACAAAGAAATTTTTCACCTTAATTAAGACTGCCTTTAAACGGGTCTAACTTCAGGCGTGTCGAGCTATGTATGTGTTTAATACGTTTACGTGTACGGTGTAGGATCGTAAAGTCGCCGTAATGATGAGACGGTAGCGAAACGAAGCTGCGGGCTCCTCACTCCACACCGCTGCTGTAGCACGTCGCTCTCCTGAGAAGCTCATTGAAGTTTATTTCTCCCGTTAGACATGAGTGGCCACCTACACACGTAGCACACTCTGGGATGTATGGACGTCGAAGTCTCAGTTTTTGGCGGTGAAAATATTGGTAAATTACAGTTCCGATACAAAGATGGCCTATTGCGACAGAACAGGACGGCGTGGAGGCTCGAACTAACACTCATAACCCCATGGAGACGAATGTCTAATTGTGCGTATATGTTAACATGAATCACCAATTTCCATACTTATTAAAATGATGAAATTTCTCACCTTTGAATAAATATTTATTTACACGATGGTGCTCCTTAACAAAATAAAGTCTTTCGTATTTTTATTCACAAGGTATTAAGTCTCAGCGTTTAGATAGACTTAATTCTCTATCCAATTCCGTAACGTCTGCCGTGCAACAACACAATTAGATCATCTTCGAGCACATGTCTTTGTATTCCCGTATCTCAAGCCAAAGCAAAACGTATTATTACTCCAGTGTCAAGGATGCTATATCTGTTAAGAATAAAATCGCCTACACAGAGTTTATTCCCGCGGTCACTTTCTTTCGCTGCCGCAAATACGTTCATTTTCTACGGCGTATAGCGTGCAGTTCTTTAACTGCAAACGTTCAGTACCGTATACCACTGTCAACATCAACACAGCTCATGTACGCAAACTATCTCAAAATTACATGTTTATCATCTCTTAAGTGGGTTTGTATCATTATAAGGGGCCTTCCTGTTTCTCGGAGAACCCAGCCCTACATCGATCGATTGGAATTACCTTATTTGGACATGGGACATGATCAAGTGCTTTGCGTGAATTCGCAGAATCGCCAGTGGAGAGTCAGACTATTTGGACCAGGCATTGCTGGATGATTCATCTGTGGTGTGCCACGACAGAGACAAAAATGGTTCAAATGGATCTAAGCACTATGGGACTTAACATCTGAGTTCATCAGTCTCCTAAGAACTACTTAAACCTAACTAACCTAAGGACATCACACACATCCATGCCTGAGGCAGGATTCGAACCTGCGACCGCAGCAGCAGCGTGGTTCCACACTGAAGCGCCTAGAACCGCTCGGCCACAACGTCCGGCACGACAGAGACAATCCAGCATCCAAGCAGGGGATACTGCACCACGTACTGCCATTTGAGCAACGTGCTATGAAGAACTGCCATGGGTAACAGACGACTTTATAGTTAAACAAATGGTGTTTACTATTTGGTGATCTGGATACACTGAAAATGAATATACACATATGCCTCTGAACCAATATTTGTTTTCTGTGTCACGAAATTCGAAATAAAGAGATTATGCTAAATTTTTGCTAATGTGTGTATATGGATGCAATTACCGCTACCTGTAAAGACTGACGGCTCTTTTTAAAAGTGAATAAACGCAAGATAATGCGTCCCTCAAGGAGGAAGAGCGGTATCGTATTTGAAAATAAGAGATAATGGTATCATAGAAGTATTGAGAGGTATAACAGAAAGCAGCAAAATTGTGACAGTCACGTAAGATCAGTATAAGAGAAGGCGGATGGCAGATTTCGATATATAGGATGAACTCTGCGAACGTGAGGTGTACATTTAAAAGAAGTCCCTTGCAAGACGCTTCCATGACTACAACTGAACGATACATTTTTCCAGTGTCCGGATTTCTTATGAAGTACCTAAGACCACAGATACTTAAAGAATTCACCAAATTTACAGGAACGCTGCTAGTATCGCAACAGAAGGACAGCCCTCATGATAGTGTAACTGAGATAAATGCGGATTCTTTTCAAGGAAATCTCTAGTACTGATAGATACCCTCCATACTGCACTGTAAGGTGACTGACAAGGTATAGAAGTAGGCGCAGATATAGGCCTATGCGAAGGTCATGCTGATTTTTCGCAGTCATCATATTATATTCTATTTGGGATCTGTGTGTAGTGGAGCACATTTGTGATCACCTCATCGTCGTATATCCATACATTTTATACCGACGTCTGAACGGACCAGTGGAACTGTCATTGAACTCTGAGGGTTCAGCACGTGCGACCGAGGGTGCATGATGGAGATTTGGCGGTACGCGTTAAACTGGATGCTCGGTGTTTGCAGTGGGCGTTATCCGGCAGGCAGCTTTGCCGGCGCCGTTCTTCGGAGTCGAAATGCGACGCCTGCAGCTTTTACGAGCGTGGCCTTTGATGTCAGCGGCCAGCTGGGTGACGAAGTAGTTTGCTTTAGCTGGAGAAACGGCGCCAGATGCCAAAACAGTGTTTACCGTTCCGTGGGCTGGGGGGGCTTGGACTGCGTCCTATAAAGTAAACGTCGTAAATCATACCTTTCCGCTATGTAAAAATTTTCTTTTCTTTTTTTTCTCAGTACTCTCGCGAATGTACTCCTAGCAACACGGCAGAACACGGCATCTGATAGTGTTAGAGATCGCGTGTCTCGAGATACGACATTACGGATCGGAACCTCCAGGAGGTACACAAGCGGTGGTAAGCTTAAGGTCAGCGTTTACTCAAGTTCCAATCAATCACTTCCCCTCTTCCTTGAAATCTTTCAGGGGAAGGCGTTATCGATTACGAAAGGGTTGCCTTTGCTGTTTTCTTTCCAGGTTAACAGGGGAAATTCCCCCTTACAAATCTCGGCTTACCTAACTGGAGCTAAAACATTTCCTTTTATAACCGTTTGCAGCTCGTTTGTTATTTGCAAGTCTTGAGGATCGCCATTCGGATATTCCGCTTGTGTGAAGAGTGTGAATTAGCTCACAAATGTAGTACATTTTGTCGGTGAAAAATACGACTACATGCTAATCATTTACATTGTTATCCTTCACATTAATCTCTCACACACAAATACACACAGAAACAACAATATTGCTTTCTCTCTGTATGAAACTGTGCTAATGTAAGCCAATGAATGTGAAACTATAAACTTGCAGTAGTGTCCACAATCTCTATTTTCTTCTCTAACTTTTCGTCTGTTGTAACTGGTTTCGAGAGTGTCATCTTTATTCTGATAAGTGCCGTGGTGGTCTTTTTATCGACGGCAAGATGTTATATTTCTTATTTCCTCGCTGAGCTCTAAAAGGAATTTTAAACTGGCACATACGACGTAAAATATTGCACAACAACTATTAATGAAAATATCTGCAAAAATTAGAAGTAATAAACCAATTACCCATGCCATTGTCAATCATAAATCGAAATATGACTACCAACATGTATCACCTACGTCTTTATGACTACTGTCATGTATTTTTCGTTGACGATTTTGGCGGTTTGCAGAAGAAGGCTGGACTGTGTGAAATCTCGAATGACCATTTTATATCTCCAACTTCACGAATGGCTAACGAAATGAACTCAGGTGGCCTACGGGGCAGAAAAACGTTTTTGGAATATGAATGTTTCGGCTTTTAAGTACTGTTCATTATTGATTTTGTTTCTAGTACGCGTCTCACTTGTTTAAACCTCCATCTCAATGTCGATTTATGTGAATCAGCACGACACGTACGTGTCGTTTTAAAGAATTTGATGTAACCTTTGGCACTGTCTAGTAGCTGAAGACAAAAAGAAAACATTACTTTGGTACATGACTCATATTTTATGGATGTATTTGATTGTAAAGACGAAGAAAAATGTAAATTGAAGAGTAGAAATAACTCCAGTGGGCGGAGGCTCCTTTTGCTGTCGTATTACACCATGAGGCCTTCGTAAATATACACGCCCATGGGTCGCTAGAGATATTTCTAGTTTTACGATGATACTTTTGTTCATCCTTGCAGTCGAAGACCGCCACAAAACTATGAGCTAAGTGCTAAAACACTAATTTGTTTTTTTATTCTGCTAGTATACAGTGCCGATGGTTACTTCAGATTTGCAGCCACCATACATACATGTATACTCAGATGCTTAGGACGGGTGGTAGGGACAGGGCATCGAGTGACATTATACTGAGTGCACTATCCGACAATTACCTCGAGCAATTAAACAGAGAACCGACTCGTGGAGATAACATCTTGGACTTACTGATAACAAACAGACCCGAACTTTTTGACTTTGTAAGTGTAGAACAGGGAATCAGTGATCATAAGGCCGTAGCAGCATCCCTGAATATGGAAGTTAATAGGAATATAAAAAAAAGGGAGGAAGGTTTATCTGTTTAGCAAGAGTAATAGAAGGCAGATTTCAGATTACGTAACAGATCAAAACGAAGATTTCTGTTCCGACACTGACAATGTTAAGTGTTTATGGAAAAAGTTTAAGGCAATTTTAAAATGCGTTTTAGACAGGTACGTGCCGAGTAAAACTGTGAGGGAAGGGAAAAACCCACCGTGGTTTAACAACAAAGTTGGGAAACTACTGCGAAAGCAAAGAGAGCTTCACTGCAAGTTTAAACGCAGCCAAAACATCTGAGACAAACAGAAGCTAAACGATGTCAAAGTTAGCGTAAGGAGGACCATGCGTGAAGCGTTCAGTGAATTCGAAAGTAAAATTCTATGTACCAACTTGACAGAAAATCCCAGGAAGTTCTGGTCTTAAGTTAAATCAGTAAGTGGCTCGAAACAGCATATCCAGACACTCCGGGATGATGATGGCACTGAAACAGAGGATGACACTCGTAAAGCTGAAATGCTAAACACCTTTTTCCAAAGCTGTTTAACAGAGGAAGACCGCACTGCAGTTCATTCTCTAAATCTTCGCACGAACGAAACAATTGCTGATATCGAAATAAGTGTCCAAGGAATAGAAAAGCAACTGGAATCACTTAACAGAGGAAAGTCCACTGGACCTGACGGGATACCAATTCGTTTCTACACAGAGAACGCGAAAGAACTTGCCCCACTTCTAACAGCCGTGTACCGCAAGTCTCTAGAGGAACGGAAGGTTCCAAATGATTGGAAAAGAGCACAGGTAGTCCCAGTCTTCAAGAAGGGTCGTCGAGCAGATGCGCAAAACTATGGACCTATATCTCTGACGTCGATCTGTTGTAGAATTTTAGAACATGTTTTTTGCTCGAGTATCATGTCGTTTTTGGAAACCCAGAATCTACTCTGTAGGAATCAACATGGATTCCGGAAACGGCGATCGTGTGAGACCCAACTCGCCTTATTTGTTCATGAGACCCAGAAAATATTAGATACAGGCTCCCAGGTAGATGCTATTTTCCTTGACTTCCGGAAGGTGTTCGATACAGTTGCGCACTTTCGCCTGATAAACAAAGAGCCTACGGAATATCAGACCAGCTGTGTGGCTGGATTGAAGAGTTTTTAGCAAACATAACACAGCATGTTGTTATCAATGGAGAGACGTCTACAGGCGTTAAAGTAACCTCTGGCGTGCCACAGGGGAATGTTATGGGATCAGTGCTTTTCACACTATATATAAATGACCTAGTAGATAGTATCGGAAGTTCCATGCGGCTTTTCGCGCATGATGCTGTAGTATACAGAGAAGTTGCAGCATTAGAAGATTGTAGCGAAATGCAGGAAGATCTGCAGCGGATAGGCACTTGGTGCAGGGAGTGGCAACTGACCCTTAAAATAGACAAATATAATGTATTGAACACATAGAAAGAAGGATCCTTTATTGTATGATTACATGATAGCGGAACAAACACTGGTAGAAGTTACTTCTGTAAAATATCTGGGAGTATGCGTGCAGAACGATTTGAAGTAGAATGATCATATAAAATTAATTGTTGGTAAGGCGGGTACCAGGTTGAGATTCATTGGGAGAGTCCTTAGAAAATGTAGTCCATCAACAAAGGAGGTGGCTTACAAAACACTCGTTCGACCTATACTTGAGTATTGCTCATCAGTGTGGGATCCGTACCAGATCGGGTTGACGGAGGAGATAGAGAAGATCCAAAGAAGAGCGGCGCGTTTCGTCACAGGGTTATTTGGTAACCAAGATAGCGTTACGGAGACGTTTAGCAAACTCAAGTGGCAGACTCTGCTAGAGAGGCGCTCTGCATCGCGGTGTAGCTTGCTCGCCAGGTTTCGAGAGGGTGCGTTTCTGGATGAGGTATCGAATGTATTGCTTCCCCCTACGAATGTAAAATTAGAGAGATTCGAGCGCGCACGGAGGCTTTCAGACAGTCGTTCTTCCCGCGAACCATACGCAACTGGAACAGAAAAGGGAGGTAATGACAGTGGCACGTAAAGTGCCCTCCGCCACACACCGTTGGGTGGCTTGCGGAGTATAAATGTAGATGTAGATGTATTAATTGACATAAATCCACCTGTCGATGGCAATTTAAATCTCTGAAATGCTTGTTGGAAATTATTTGTGTCCGGTAACCTGAAACCTGTTGTTTCAGTCGATGTCAATAACGGTTGCGATAAGGCCGTAGCTAAAAGGTTTGCATTTTAGGACCACGCGAAATACACACACACACACACACACACACACACACACACACACACACACACACAGGTCCTCCGTATGTAGTCGCCACGATGGATGTTCGCAAATTTTTGGCGTCGATCTGTAGGAGACGTATTGGGGTTTCTGAAAATACCTAAAATTCTAGAGGAGCACCAAAATATGTGGTGCAGTGGTTCATACACTGGAGTCACATTCGAGAAGAACAGTTTTCAGATCACGGTGTCTAACAGTTTCGCAAATTGTTTGAGGGACATAGTGGGTTCAATCTTTTGAGAATGACACAGTCACAACCACCCCCCCCCCCCCGCTCCCCCTCCCCCCCCCCCGTAACTCTCTTGTATCAAGACCTGTGCTCTATCTCTAATGAGCCCGTATTAGACGGAGACTCGAACTCTGATATTCATTCTTCATAAGTAGCCCCGCTATCATAATTTAAATTTCCCACAGTTTTTCTAAATCGATTCTAGTATGCTACCGTCAAATCCGCCACTGTTGATTTCATTCATCGTCCTTTTAGCGATCAGTCTGCTGTATCTTGATGTCGATACACTTTTAAATTATAATCTTCGACCCCTCATAGGATATTTTTCCTTCTAGTAGCGAGTCTGAGTCTACTCATCTTATAGTACAGACGACGAGAGGTTTTCTCACTAGGACGGTCTTACTTCGCTATATTTTTGCTGTCCTGTACCCTAGAATATACTGGAATAGCGTGTACAAAATGCAGATTTGTATCAGTTGCATAACCATAACACTAGACCTAGCACTGATCCATGTGAATTTTTTATGTCCATATGCTTTTATGCATGGGTTCGACAATTAGCAAACAGATATCTGCGTGGCGTGCATGGCCGGCGGTATTGCGACACGGCGCAGCTACTAGATGGAAGTTCGATCTCTTTCGAGGTACATCAGCAGAAAACAATCCTGCAGAACAGACCGACCGAGACAGTGGCTGTTTTGGATAACAGAGTCGTTTTCTGCTGGAGCGGGTTCCAGTTTACGATGTTGCTATTTTCAGGTCTGCCCTAGATTTCATACAATTAGCATGGAGTCAATGGTCAGGCGGCTAAATCACTGTCACTTCGTTCCTGGATTATTCTGTTGAGCTGACCAAGTTTTTCTAATGAACACCGTTCCTAATTCCAAAATGACGTTAACGTCACTTTAGTGGCGAATGGCTGTAGTATTACTGCACTAAAAACATTTACTCGTGTTTTATCGCTGAATTTCGGCGCGAGAAAACACGAAACGTTTGTATTGACCTGCCGTATACATTATCATCATCTTCAGTAGCTGCAGTACAGGAGGCCACATCTCATCACTACTGCATGTAGTTGTATCCTTGTGATGCCTGTCATCTTCCATTCAATAAACACCTTGGTTATTTCTTATTACGAGACATAAAAAAAAGAAAATGGTTCAAATGGCTCTGAGCACTATGGGACTTAACATCTGAGGTCATCAGTCCCCTAGAACTTAGAACTACTTAAACCTAACTAACCTAAGGACATCACAGACACCCATGCACGAGGCAGGATTCGAACCTGCGAGCGTACCGGTCGCGCGGTTCCAGACTCTAGCGCCTAAAACCGCTCGGCAACACGACAGATCCCTCTGGGATTTTGTTAGCACATGTCCCCTCTGTTCAGCTGGCTGCATCGCTGTGCACAATCGTATCATTTCATTTCGTTCACAAGATGCACATCGTTTCAGTTTCACAGTTACTGAAGAAATCAGATGCATATTCGTTAGGTGCTGTATTTCCAGTCCCCAATTTCCATTTCGTGATTTAGGTTTATGGGAATGAACTCAGTCACGACAAATTTCCTGGGTCATCCTTCTTCAACGGAGTTAGTGCTCTGCCTTCAGTTTCTAATGAGTTCGCTTGCCGCATTTCTTCTCCTTTAACATGACGATCCCCACAGGCTTTCCTCGTACCTCTTTGTTGTTGTGTCTCTTTCCGTTATTGGCAACATATATCTTTCCATAACCGCAAAACACTCAACATTAAAGATGATTTTACAAAATCCATTCGTACAGTTGCTGGGAGAACGTTAAATAGTCTTAGAATTATATACTAATACCTTCAGCTGCTGACGGGCCTTGCTATATATCAAAGAAGACAGGTGAAAATTTGTGCTCCGAGCGGGACTCGAACCTGGGATCTTGTGCTTACAGGGCAGACGCTCCACCCATCTGAGCCACCGAGGGCTGAGAGGACAGTGCGACTGCATGGACCATGTCGCGCAAGCCTCCCGCGAGACCTACATTGTCACCTTATATGTGCATGCACTACATTCCTAGTGTCCCTACTGAACACACTCATTACTCGTGAAACACATTATTACCAAGTCCCGTAAGAGTTCGGGTAATATGTGTGCATCCGCACAGAAGAAGAAGGTCATGACCGATATTGCCAGAACTATATACTTGTATTGATATGGTGTCTGTTCTTTCGGACATGTAAGAAAGAACAGACACCATATCCTTATAAGTTAAATAGTATGTCCATTATATGTGTTGTGTACATAGTTCCACTTAGTCAGCGCGTACACAACTTTCCCACTAGAGCGCGACCCGCTAAGCACAAAAGCGCAGGCGCAGCACTCGTCCATCTCCGCACTAGGAGATGGCGCTGCCTTAGAGACGGACCAAATTCTGCTTCCGCCGATCCGCGTATTAATATGTAACACAGCCAATGAAATTGCAGCTAATGTAGAACCTTTTCTCCTCGCGGATCACGCTCGCGCAGTGATACCTGAACGCGCTAGGTATTATAACGAGTGTACAGACCTCCAATTAGTCAGTCTGCATTTGTCTGTACCAGTCTGTATCAGTCTGCATTGGTCTGTACCAGGCTATAGTCAAGTTTCAGTCTGTGCCTAATAAGATTACCATATTCCTGTAGATAGCCATGAAGATGAATGAATAGACACTTTGTCAAATATCAGAGATATGTGAGAATAAGATTAACATACAGAGACCAAAGGAACTTCAGATTGCCAATTGTAACCAGCATCCAGAATCAAGTTACGTAATGTCTATGATTATTATTATTTTAATAAATGTGTGTGAAGATTAATCAAGTTCTCTTTAAGGTTGGTCAGCGTCAATCTGCTACTCTAAGCGTGCAAGTGGCATTTCTATCGTCTGACCTAACGGCAGAAGATAAACACGCCACAATAAGACCACAAGACATAATGCTGACACTCGCCTACTTCGTTAGAGTGACAAGTCAAATAATGTGATGGTGTGTGTACGAAAGGTCCTACAGTACGCACACCACAATATGTGTTTCTATTTCGGAATTACTACCTTGTGGCATCAGTGCAGCCAATAATGTATGCACTATCATGTTACACGAATCGCCTATAAAGTACGGCTTTCTCTATAGTGTACAACTTATAGGAGTAGGATTTTGGGCAAAGTTTAAGAACGGTAGCTAAAAATATGTGGTACAGTCACGTTAACTCGAGCACCGCCTACATTCGCAGTCAATGTGCAATAACCACCCACAGGCAGTAATTTACAGCACTGGCAGTTGAGGACATATAAAGCGTGATGGGAGCACGCGGAAAACAAGTGCAGTCATGGTCGTAATGTGGAAACATAGCGATTTTCATGACTCACAAAACGGCACGATCATTGACTTTTCGCCAAGGTAAGTGGCATTTCCAAAACGACTAAATTTGTAATGTGTTCACCAGCCGACGTGGTTAAAGTATTTCGTGCATCGCGAAATAACACTATCCAGAACGGGCGCTGAGGCGACAGTGATGCAATATGGGCCGTAGATGTATCTGCGTATTGGCCTCCGCATCAGGCGCCTGATCTATGAGCTCGTGCTGACAGCTGTCCACCGTCGACGAAGGCTGGAATTTACACGCCAATGCTGCAGCCGGGCGCCCACTAAGTCGCGACAGGTGCCCTTTTCAGATAAATCACTTTGTTATGTCCCATCGGACAAATGGCTCCTCGCGTGTACGACGTGAAACGTCAGAAGGCAAACACGCTGAAATCAGGAGGGAGTTCTTTGGCATTTCCTGGGTGATTTCAACATTATGTGAGGCACAAGAGATAAAAAAAATATGCACCTATTCTTGGTGACCATGCTTTTGTTGTGGTCTTCAGTCCTGAGACTGGTTTGATGCAGCTCTCCATGCTAATCTATCCTGTGCAAGCTTCTTGATCTCCCAGTACCTACTGCAGCCTACATCCTTCTGAATGTGCTTAGTGTATTCATCTCTTGGTCTCCCTCTACGATTTTTACCCTCCACGCTGCCCTCCAATACTAAATTGGTGATCCCTCGATGTCTCAGAACATGTCCTAAGAACCGATTCCTTCTTTTAGTCAGGTTGTGCCACAAGCTCCTCTTCTCCCCAATTCTATTCTATACCTCCTCATTAATTATGTGATCTACCCATCTAATCTTCAGCATTCTTCTGTAGCACCACATTTCGAAAGCTTCTATTCTCTGGCCGGCCGCGGTGGTCTCGCGGTTCTAGGCGCGCAGTCCAAAACCGCGCGACTGCTACGGTCGCTGGTTGGAATCCTGCCTCGGGCATGGACGTGTGTGATGTCCTTAGGTTAGTTAGGTTTAAGTAGTTCTAAGTTCTAGGGGACTGATGACCACAGCAGTTGAGTCCCATAGTGCTCATAGCCATTTTTCTATTCTCTTCTTATCTAAACTATTTATCGTCCACGTTTCACTTCCATACATGGCTACACTCCATACAAATACTTTCAGAAACGACTTCCTGACACTTAAACGTATACTCGATGTTAACAAATTTCTCTTCTTCAGAAGCGCTTTCCTTGCCATTGCCAGTCTACATTTTAATATCCTCTCTACTTCGACCATCATCAGCTATTTTGATCCCCAAATTGCAAAACTCCTTTACTACATTAAGTGTCTCATTTCCTAATATAATTCCCTCAGCATCACCCGACTTAATTCGGCTACATTCCATTATCAGTGTTTTGCGTTTGTTGATGTTCATCTTATACCCTCCTTTCAAGACAATGTCAATTCCGTTCAACTGCTCTTCCAAGCCCTTTGCTGTCTCTGACAGAATTACAATGTCATCGGCGAACCTCAAAGTTTTTATTTCTTCTCCATGGATCCTACTCCGAAATTTTCTTTTGTTTCCTTTTTTGCTTGCTCAATATACAGATTGAATAACATCGGGGATAGGCTACAACCCTGTCTCACTCCCTTCCCAACCATTGCTTCCCTTTCATACCCCTCGACTCTTATAATTGCCATCTGGTTTCTGTACAAATTGTAAAAAGCCTTTCGCTCCCTGTATTTTACCCCTGCCACCTTTAGAATTTGAAAGAGAGTATTCCAGTCAACGATGTCAAAAGCTTTCTCTAAGTCTACAAATGCTAGAAATGTAGGTTTGCCTTTCCTTAATCTATTTTCTAATATATGTCGTTTGGTCAATATTGCCTCACGTGTTCCAACATTTCTGCGGAATCCAAGCTGATCTTCACCGAGGTCGGCTTCTATCAGTTTTTCCATTCGTCTGTAAAGAATTCGTGTTAGTATTTTGCAGCTGTGACTTATTAAACTGATAGGTCGGTTATTTTCACATCTGTCAACACCTGCTTTTCTTGGGATTGGCATTACTGTATTCTTCTTGAAGTCTGAGGGTATTACGCCAGTCTCATACATCTTGCTCTTGGTGACCATTTCTACCCCTAAATGAATTTGAAGCCATTTTGACAATTTTTCGACCGTGACTGTCTCAAGAAATATGTTAAGGTCTTTTTTAAATTATCGCTACCTGTCACAAACATTGTTGACTATTGTATTATTTATTTCTTTAGCGACACGTTTCGAGGGATTACCTGATCTTCAGGCTAAATGCCATTACAAAAACCATTTTACAATAAGGTCATACTGATGTTACATAGCCTTTCGTAAATGCTGTGGTTGTCCTGTGGAAGAAGACAAAACTTTGTAAGAAGCGATGTCACTTTGGAAGCTGGACTGAAGTTTGCATGAAAATGTTTCGTAAAGGTCACTCATTTCGTTCATCTGGTGTGGCAGTGTCGTTGTGATGAGCTGAGGTGTTTCCATTTCCGTGGCTCTCTTGGATTTCTTGGTCACGGCTCACAAATTTTCGCTAACATATGAGTAACTTGGAAACACGGTCTCACAGAGAAACTTAACAAATCAGGAATTTATAAATTTAGAAGCAGTCATTGCAACACATATTACATTGGCCAAACGGGAGGCAATTATTTTAAAACCCGCTTTAAAGAACACATTGGCTGTTTCAGACTGGGCAAACCGAGTAAATCAGCTATACCGAAACATATAAACGAAAAGACTCAGTTTTACAACAAACAACGATCTCAGAGTACTACATAGTTTAGAAAAAGAGTTGGAAAATGAACATCTTGGAAGGAATGGAAATATTCATCCATGGCCACATGGGGAATAACGAGAACCTGTATGAAATGATTGACTTCTAAAATTCACATTTCTTTTCCAATTTCACTACAGTGCTCTTAGAGTAAAAGATACATAACCTGACATTCGTTTGACTGTAGCCTCAGAAATAGCTTAGAAATATGTTAAATAAATAGTTTGTATCACTATGTGTACAATAATATTGTAACAGGTGCTCAGTTTGTAATTTATTTCGTCAACTTACACCTGTAATACGATAACAAGACGTGCAAAAGACATGTAAACATCTGACACCACATATATCGTCATTTAGATAGTCAAATCGAAACCAGTTGTATTTCTACCGCCATCTTGTCTACTGCACTACAGATTCGTTTTTGTGATCGTGTTTCAAAGTTACTGTTACGTTAGTGAAAATTTGTGAACAGTGACCAAGAAATTCGGAAATGGAAACAACTCAGCGCATCACAACGAGACTGCCACGCCAGAAGAACAAATTGAGTGATCGTTACAAAATATTTTCATGCAAACATCAGTCCAGCTTCCAAAGTGACATCGACTCTTACTAAGTTTTCTCCTCTTCCACAGGTTAATGGCAGCATTTACGAAAAAACTATGTAACATCAGTATGACCTTATTGTAAAACAGTTTTTGTAATGCCATTCAGCCTGAAGATTAGGCATTCCCTCTAAACATGTCGCTTAATAAATAATACAATAGTCCACAAAGTTTGTGACTGGTAGCGGTAATTTCAAAAAAACTTTTACATACCCCCAAATGCAATTTACTTTTCCTCGGCAACGATGGGATGTGCCAGCATTACTACATAATGTGTTTCACAGCTTGCAGTATACGTGCATGGCTCGAAGAGCATCGGGATGAGTTTGCCGTGTTCCTCTGGCCTCCAAACCACCCGGATTGAAACCCAGAAGAGAATATGTGGGACAACGTGGATAGGACTGTTCGTGCCATGGGTCCTCAACCTCGAGCAGCTGGCCACGGCATTGCAGTCGGCAGCGCTCCACATCCCTGTCGTTACCTACCAGAACCACGTTGACTCTCTTTGTGCACGTCCCTGCTATAAAAAGTGTAGTCCAGGCTTCTGATAGGGGGTCACATTAATGTGAGTGGACAGTGCAGAAACGTCTCTACATCGAAATCTCCAGAAGGCATACCCCTTCGTTTCACCTCATTTATACATTTCTCCTCTTGTTCCACTGAATTCAGTAAAAATGTGTTTACTGAATCCACCAGAAAGATAAAATGCTTGTAAAGCAGAGATAAGTAAGGAATTTAACCACGTTGTACAAGAATTATATTAGGTGATGGAGGGTGACATAATCGTTATTACGCCACACATTTTATATAAGGTGATAGTCAAACGTAAGAAATATTTTCCGTTATAGGAAAAAATCAGTTTCATTCTATAATTTGATAAAGCATTCCCACAGTATCACTTCGAAAGTTATGACTTGAATGACATTACTTTTAGCAGTTACATGAAAATAGTGTACGAATATATAAGTAGAAATTAGTCTATAACGCTACGGTATTTGAAATAAATAATTTCTTAATATGTTGAAATGTTTCGAGTCTTGATACTGGGCTCCACTGAGACACTATTCCACATGCCTTTTACATCACAGCGGCAACAAGGTCATGTGCTATGGAGCATCGGTTCAATTTCGGCGAAGTGGGGAGACATCGGTCATAACCACGTACGTCTACATTCGTATCTCGCTAGTGAAGGTCCAGTGGAGATTGAACTTTCCAATGAAAGATTCAAAAGGCTTCTTCTCCAGTTTCATCCGGCCACTCTTTTCTAAGGAATTTAAAAGATACCACAGACTCGTATGATTGCCACTGTTACTGCGCACAGTATATCGTTATGCCTTCACATGGGTTTGAATGTTAGTTGACATTTCACTAGCCGGCCAGTGTGGCCGAGCGGTTCTAGGCGCTTCAGTGAAAACCACGCGACCGCTACGGTTGAAGGTTCGAATCCTGCCTCGGGCATGGATGTGTGTGCTGTCCTTAGGTTAATTAGGTTTAAGTAGGTCTAAGTCTAGGGGACTGATGACCTCACATGTTATGTCCCATAGTGCTCGAGTCATTTGAACCAAATTGGACATTTCATGATTCTGATTGCATTGTCTCTCGCCATAACCGATTTCTTCCAAATACATCTTATATGCAGATCCTGGCCAGAAATGGGCGCGAGCTGCAGGTGGCCGAGCGTTTAGAATAAATAGAAATTTCGGTGCGGGTCGGGTGAGTCATGAGCCATTTACGTCACCGCAATTTCTCAGCAGCGGATATCACTGCGGAAAGAGTACAGAACGACAATCAGAGGGTCGTTGGATCGAGTCTGTATGCTGCTTTTAAATTTCAGTTTCTACACTACACTGCAAATAATCACAAATAATGCTAAATACGCTGTATTTCTTAATATCATCATAAAAGTCATGAAGCGGAAACTGAAAGGAAAATTTGCAATTGAAAATAGTTTTTCATGAAAGAATTGTAAGGCGAACATAAAATATGATGCTTTTATTATTTTATAGTTGGTGGTTTACACTTTCTGGGGTGGTATTCATTGTAAAAACAGTGGAATCAGTAATTTTCTCGGAGTACTCCTCACGTTATAAATGCCGCGTCTTCACGATTATGTGACTGTTTAATAACTTTCGAAGCAAAACAAACTTTATTTATATTCATAAAAGATTCTCTCTCATTGCACAGTCTGACAGAAGACCGCACGTAACGCATCGTTCCGCCGGATATTGACAACGATAGCCAATGATGTACAATGGAATATATTTCGAAGCCTAATTCTCGGAATGAGGTATCTCTCTCTTTCCCCATGAGATAACGAGTATTTCTTAAGTTTTCTGATCAGATTCTTTATCTGACGATAGACATAGACGTCGCAGGGTTACACCTGCAGAATGCACTTGGAGGCACGACAATCCTACTCCATCTTGAAAAGTCTCTTCGTACTGTTGCGTGTTGATGTCCTCCCAACGAGCCAGATAACAAAACGAACTTCTTCTCCTGCACGTAGTCAAGCTTCTTTTCATAAGGCTGTTACAAGTTTCCCAGATTTTGACGAAGTAATGACATCACTGTAGTTTACCTGGTACTCGTCCACCGTTTTTGATTCCATGGTACAAAATTTCTGTATAGGGAATCGACTCTACCGCCATAGGATTACTGTACAGCACTATTTCCACTCCGCCACCCACTGCTTGGAAACTGCGCTAACGAACAGGGTGACAATTATTGAACTATATGAAAAAAAGAATTATTCACGAACACTCTATTCAACATGTAAAGGTCACTACAGATATTTAGGTAATGGAATGTTCGATATGCCTGCCATCATTGGCGATGATGTGGCGCAGACAAATAGCGAAATTCTGCAAGACCCATTCAAGTGTCCGAACATCGATGCTGTCGACGACCTCCTGAATGGATATTTTTAACTCAAAAATGGTTTTGGTGTTGTTGCTGAACACCTGGTCTGTAATACAGCCCCACAGAAAGGAGTCGGATGTGTTCAGATGTGGACAATATGGCAGCCAATCGAGGGCCATGCCAGCGACCTTTGGGCACCTCAGAGCCAGAATGTGGCCACCAAAGTGCTCCCCCAGCACAGCAAACACTCTCCTGCCTCGATGAGGTCGAGGTCCGTCTCGCATGAACCACGTACTGCCAAAACCAGGATCACTTTGGATAATGGGATAAAGTCATTTCCCAAAAGCTTCACGTACCAATCGGTAGTCACCGTGCCATCAAGGAATATCGCACCGGTTATTCCTTGACTGGATATTGCACACCACACAGTCCCCCGCTGAGGGTAAAGAGACTTACCGATAGCGAAATGTGGTTTCTCCCCCAGATGTGTCATTTTGCTTACTGACGAATCCATCGAAATGAAAGTGGGCTTCTTCGCTAAACCAAACCACACAAGGCGTACTAATTCCCATTATGCAAGATGGCCAACAATGCATTTTGAACGTACTAACGCAAAACGTTCACAAGTTATGACGATTTTATTTCGTATAGCTGAATAAATATCATCTTGTAAATGGCTCATGCATCGCGCGATACACCAGAAATGTTCATCTGGAACCTTCATGTTCATTTTTCACAAAGTGCTGCATACACCACAAATCTGGAAGAAATCGATGATGATGATGATGAGCAGGCGTGGACCCCTTCTTAGCATAACGCTAATTGTTCTAACATAAGTCGCGACAGTTCACGTAACTACGAACCAAAACACTGTCGCGAACAATCGGAGAGAATCAAGCCATTGACTAGTTCAATACCATAATTTAAGATCACTGCTTACGACCTTTATGTCTCTATCGCGAGCCACTCTGTCTTACTTTGAAGAACTACGACTGAAAAAAAATTATGTCGCAGATTGTCTTAAGAATAGTGTTTGCTTTGAATCTCTGTCGTAGACAATGAACTCTTCGTTTAAGATTTACCGTAAAACAAAATTTATTAAACATGCCTTATCTCCGCTATGGAAATACTGTCCTCTCTAAAACGCCGAGAGCACTCAAAGACAAACGACACCACTCCTCTCCGTTGCTTCAAGACACGCAACGTCATTCACTTCCCGTAAACACGATTATACGACTCACACACCTCTCTGTGGTTTCACAATAAGGTACACTGGGTAATAATAGTAAAAAAGTAGGCAAAGGACGGGTGGTGGCACCTGCATGTAACTCAAAAAACACATAAATTGAAGACACGCGCTGAATAATGGGCTAACCCTCAAATGTAAAACTTAGAGATAAGTAGTGCTGTCTGTTGCTGGGCACTGGATCTATCAAAACTGATTTTGGTCTCACCGCTAAATATAATAATGCGATATTTAGGGGCGAGACCAATGTCATTTCTGATAGTTTCCGTATTCAGCAACAGATGGCATGCTCTTACATTTGAGTCAGCCCTTTTTTCTGTGCACGTCTTCAGTCCAAGGAAATGATGTGTCAGACCACGTTGGAAAATACTCATCACTATCACCCAACCGTCACGATATAAAATTGACCAAATGATTTCATCCAATTACAGAAAAAAATTTCTCCTATTATCTTCAGATACCTCGAATTTGGAACATGTATAAAATTATAAAAATGTAATTTTATTACTCAAAACTGTCATTTCACATTTAATAACCGTTATGCGGAGCAACTCATGTGAATTGGTTTTTCCACAAGATGTTAAACCGGCTTTATTTTATTCTAGTGGCAGTTATGGAATCACAAAACAATTTATGTGTCAAAAATACACTTGAAGCTTGCGTTACAGTAGCTTTGAATACGGCAGAGGTTTACAATTAACTGCAAATACGTGACGTGTGGACAATTTAATACGACAATTTTATACGCCAATTTTATACGCCGATCGGAGTCCAATTATTGACTATATAATAAAACGAAAAGGATTTTTACCAGTTTATTTGATACGTAGAAGCGTTGAAAAAAGATGGAAAAGGAAGAAAAAAATCGGACCCACCCGAAGGGAAAAATACTCTATAA
Source organism: Schistocerca gregaria (assembly GCF_023897955.1). Taxonomy (NCBI): domain Eukaryota; kingdom Metazoa; phylum Arthropoda; class Insecta; order Orthoptera; family Acrididae; genus Schistocerca; species Schistocerca gregaria. Next base: position 332,293,495 of record NC_064923.1, read on the forward strand.
CAGAGTGAATAAACAGAACAGCATTTCACGAAATAGTATTTTCCTTCTGTGCTATGAAATGCCACGCACTACTAAGCGTTTCGTGGCTTTCTGATTAAGAAGAAAGCAGTTTAACATGATCGTTGTAAGAAATTAGTACTGCATAATTTGTGAGGTTGAATGTTATCTGATACGTTGCCTTTGATTCCCTTGCTCTTTTTGACAGTCTTTAAAATTAGTTTTGCTTGAAACTAAAGTAAAATTATTTCGAGAAAAGTGATTTACCATGCTAGATTTATTGAATACCATTTCCGGGGCGATGTTTTATCTGAAACGTCGCCTTTAATTTAACTGACTGTGTGACAGGTGTGTGACGTTAATATACTGCTTCGAAATTAAGGTGTAAGGAATTCAACACAATTAAAAAAGAATGGTTTAAAAATTTCTTCGTGGTTCTGTATAACTCATCGAGACTTATCATTTTGAACAAAGCGCAATTCGAAAAGTTTCAAGAATACTGCTGCCGCATATCGTACTGCATGAGCACTAGTACAGATTAGTGGCTTGCGACAGCAATGAAATACTAATCACGTTTTCCACAGTTCAGCTAACAGAGGAACGCTGGACGTTTTGTTCCCCTATCGGTTCTTTACTCACCAAGGAGAAAACAAACGCTAGCGAAATCCAATAATATCCGTACAGCCTAGACATCCGGTCTAAAGTTAGGGAGGGCCTAAAGCTTTCAGTATTGTAACAGATGGACTTACAAAAATTAATGTACATACTCAAATTATCACAGCCAACGGCGTTGCCGTAGTGGTAACACCGGTTCACGTCATATCACCGAAGTTAAGCGCTGCCGAGCTGCGCTAGCACTTGGATGGATGACCGTCCAGTCTGCAAGCGCTGTTGGCAAAGCGGGGTGCACTCAGCCCTTGTGAGGCTAACTGAGGAGCTACTTGACTGAGAAGTAGCTGCTCCAGTCTCGAAAACTGACAACGGCCGGGAGAGCGGTCTGCTGAGCACATCATGTTCCTCCTCGAGAATAGTTTTTTACTTTCTCAGGATATAAGGAGAAGTTTCTTGGAAAAGAAGGGTGGATCTAAAAGTCATTGAATTTTTTATGTGACGTGTTTTTCTCGGCGGGATTTTTTCGGAAGTAACAACTACGCAATTGGCACACGGTGAGTTCTTAAACAACATAGTTACTATTAAAATCAGTCTTGATCACAAATTTATTTATTCTGGTAACCGGTTTCTACCACCCTGTGGTCATCTTCAGACCAAAATGCTGTATGAGCAGGAGCCTCCAGCTCATACAGCATTTTGGTCTGAAGATGACCACAGGCGTGGTCGAAACCTGTTACCAGAATAAATATATGTGATCAAGACTGATTTTAATAGTAACTACTAGTAATAACATTGATCACTGTGTGCTCCTACGACGTGCTCAAAAGTGATTCTTAAACAACGATTGGCAGGAAGTAAAAGACCAGGCTGTACGATTCAGAAAGAATGTTAAGGGATCTTGGACCTGAATGGATCTCTGTGGGCTGTGTGTGGTCCTCACTCGAGCAGCTGACTGGGGGGTCCGGAACCCAGGTCAGTGGAAGCGGGACCCTTGCTCTGTACTTCTGATAGCCAGCTGTGACGACAACACTCTGCACGTCGCATGCTAATAACCAACGGTGAGCGTTATTAGCAGCATCTCCATCTTAGGAAACTCATTGTTCAGAATTTAGTCTGATCATTGCAGTTATCTGTCCCACATTCACCAGTGTATTGGTGGATGGATATGTTTTTCAGTCTAACTGTAAGGCAAACATTCACGGTGTTAGGTGGTCAGAAACTCACGTGTCACTTCAGAACGTCAGTAGCGTCTATATGATAGTTTCTTAACCCTTTGAAGTAACTCTATGAACCAGCAGATATAGAAAGACGCATTCAGTGTTTGTGTTTTATTTCAATAATTTAATGTGTTCTTTTAAACCTTTGTTTCTGTTGACACCTTCGATAAATCCAATTTTCAGCTTCTTTCTGTTGATGACAACTTTCATAAATCCGATTTTCAGTATTATGCAATTCTACAGTTTAGGATCCAGAGCTAGGTTCTTAACATTTCATCACATTACTTAATCTGTTTGCGCACAGTAATTCAACTTGGATCTTAAGGATGTGTGTGTCTCGTAATTAACTTTCTGAGTCAGGTTAACAGTTTCAAACACCCGTGGCGTTTTCAAGTATTTTATTCTGTAAACCAGCTATCGAATTTTCAGGATATTAAATACATAAGACAGATGTTTGTGGAATATTACAATATATGTGCCGTTGTATCTAAGAATTCATACGAAACATTTTGTAGAGTGAAATGTCGAAGGAACTGATAGCAGTGTGAGGCATAGCTGTGGCAATTGTATTGCAACCGTTACTACTCACTGTACATACAAACGAACTGGTGGGTATAGTCGATAGCTCTCATTTCCAAAGGACGCATCTTCAGTAGGGAGAAAGAGCAGGGAAAAATAGTTACTAGGAACAGGAGCACCTGAAAACAACCAGTGCTTGATACACGGGCTGAATGTTGGCCCTCAACAGCAGGAATTATAATTCAATATGAGTAAATAGGTAAAGAGGATATACTGTCACGCGGAATTATGAATTCTGTGACAGTGTTTACAGTCATCCACCCGTATAAATTTTAGAGGCAGATTACGAACAATGGTAAGAGTGATATTCATACGTTGGTATTCATTCGATTCTTGAACACTGTTCGTCAGTTTACCCATAGTTTACCTACAGAACAGAGAGACAAAGTTCGTAGACAAATTACGACTCATTACGTGTTTGAGACTTCCTAGCAGATTAAAACAGTGTGTCGCAGAGGGACTCGATCCAGGGACCTTTGATTTTCGAGGGAAAATTATCTACCGACCCTTTATTTATCTGCTTTACGCAAACGGTTCTCTTAACCGCTTTATTTATTTTGCTTACTACAAGAGTAAAATGTTGTAGGTAATGGCAAAGCAAATAAAAATATCTGTTTTTCTAAAATAAATGGCTGTCTTCTTCATGTAAAAAAGCCTTGAAAACTTGAACAAGCACACTTTTGCAACATCAGTTTTTTTCAGATCTTGTATCATACCAATTTTTTGTTTTGTTTTTTGTTTTCTATCCCTTGTTTCGATAACATACCAACTGAGCTATCAAAGCACGACTAACGACACGTCCTCACATCTCTCCTGCCACCCTTGAATCTTTTAATTTCAAAAATTTAGAAAATTTCTCCGTCTCGTGAAAGGCACTGTTCCTAGGTTCAAGTTCCACTTCGAAACAGAGTTTTAATGAGTTACGTAATTATAAAGCACTGTGTATCTCACTGCAGAGCGATAAATTATTCTAGTTCAACGGGTTTGTGCAACACAGGAACGAAAGCAGTGTCTACGGAGAGACTAAGTGCCTCAAGTAACATCTAAATATAACGAAAGACTAGCCAAAAAAATATTACGGCAACCATCTCCCGCGCTGGCTTTAGTTATAAAACTAAAAAAGGGGCTTACCGGAAAGTGTGTGTTTCTGCAATCACTGGAAAATGAGACACGAAGTGGGTCACGTGATACTAACACAGTACCACGTACTATGACCTCGGCGTCCTGCGCTATCTGTCCAATACTGTTTGTTTTCCAGCAGCCAATCACACAGTTACGTTAAGATTACGGATGCCTTTGGGTGATGGTGAACTGGAGAATGCAATTACTTCGTTGGACGGCGTTATTGGTCTATCACGGAAACCGCACGTGGACCGTTGTTAACAGGACCGTGAGACTGTCAAACGCAGAGTACCGCTGTTAACATGGTTACTGCGGGATGAGATGGAGCCGTGCTGGCCAGTACAGCGTCATCCGGGAGATGGGCCGGGCTACGTGTCTGGTATAGGACGCATAAAGCTGCGGCCTCATCTCCTACCGGACAACCAAGCCCTAGCGGCAATTCTTCGCGAAGAAGCCTTTACGGCGCCAGCTCCTGCTCGTATCGAGCTGCGCTACTCAGCTCTAACGTCTCTGGCTGATTTCATTAGATTCCTACTGACCTGAGCGTACTACGGACGCAGACGGAGAGATTGTCTCAAACTGTGTGTTGTCTACATCGGCGGTACTCAATAAGTCCCATTTATTTTATTTTATTTCCTTTATTGTTACTTACGTCTCCAGAGGACGGTGGACTCAAAAGAGGTGACAGAAGGGTGAGGGTGGGGAGGGGGGGGGGGGGGGAAATTATCATCCGCCACGCGCGTGCATTCTGTGTTCAATTTGTTGACTGTTCTGTTAGTTACTGTTGTTGTGGGTTTCAGTCCGAAGACTGATTCGATGCAGGTCTCTACGCTGGTCTTAACTGTGTAAGCCTCTTCATCTCTAAAATACTACTGCAGCCTATGTTCATTTGAACCTGTTTACTTTATTCATACGATGGTCTCTCTCTCTCTACAGTCTTTACACTCTACCCTTCCCTCCATTACCAGACTGACGACTCCTTTATGCTCTAAGATGTGTCAAAGGATCTGTTCTTTTCGTGAAGTTCTGCCATAAATTTCTTTTTGAACCAATTCGATTCTGTACCTGCCCATTACATATTAAGTCTATCCGCCTAACAGACGAAATTCTTCTCTAGCACATCCTCTTTTCCTATTAACAGACAAATATATATTGATACCATAAAGTATGGTTTCCCAATAAAGTGCCGTTCATGAAAATGAAATTTCGGCTACCATTTAGTTTAGAAAAGAAACCCAATCAGTTAAATAAAAAAAAGTCAACACAACAATGGAATCAAATACGTGCTTACCAGGCTAAAGAGAGGTACTAACGAGAATGAGTCACGTGACTGTTATAACAAACATTATTAATATTATGATTACTATTGCACTTATTGTTACTACTACGTTTTAACCACTGATGTATATCTTTACTTTAGTTCTACGTTTCCATTAGATGATAATTTAAGTCTGAATCAATCATTTATTAAAAAAAGTTTTCCGACTTCGTATTATTGTGTCCACAGTTTACCTAATTTCTTAAAAATATCAGACCTAACAAACAAAACACCTCCAATATTTTCAGTTTCGCGTGTCAGAAAGTTTAAAAAATGCTTTTTGTCGTAAGTCTTTTTATCTTTAAGTAAGGAGATGAAGTTATAAAAGTTTTTTTACTGTCCTATCTGTGATCAGGGCAATAATTTGTACGTAGGAGAGTTTGTAGACGAGATAAAATTTTTGGTTTAAACATGGAAGACTTGTGGTGGTTGCGGGGGTGGCGGCGGCGACGGCGGGGAAAAGATGACCATTCCAAAGCAGAAAGACGGCATCGAGCTGAAGACTTCGAGAACTTCTGCCATAGCGACAGAAAGAAAACTTTGGTGCGTGTTTCTAAACGCCATACAAGGCTCATGGCGATACGATTTATGAATAAGTATGCTGTGAAGTCCCCCAGCACTGCAATTTCAGGCCATAAAAATAGCCTGAAAACATAGGGAGGATGGATATATGTCTGGGAATACACCTCCACCTTGATGTTGGAGGGCCGCGTTAATGACAATAATAATAATAATAATTACTGTTATTATTACTGGAAACGTCAAAGTGAATATCGGCATCAACGATTTCCGAAATACTGGCTTTCCACATGCGTTCTTCGCAGCGAAAAAGCAACCTTCCTTTAAGGTTTACTCACTCCATGTCAACTCTTCGTTTTCCGTTCCGAAACTACCGCAAAGAAAAAAAAAAAAAAAAAAAAAAAAAAAAAAAAAAAAAAAAAAAAAAAAAACGCGTTCCTCTATGAGATCCACAGCACTGTAGGTAGAGCGCTTAGGCTGATGCGGCTCCCTGACTACAAGAAGGCATTTGATCCCATCGCACACTGCTGTTTAGTGAAAGAAATACAAGCTTACTGGGTATCAAACCAAATTTGCAACTGGATTCAAGACTTACTTGCAGACAAAGCTCAATACTTCGCTCTTCACTTAACAAAATTTACAGACGAAAAGGTAGTTTCCGGGTCACAAATTACAACGTTACTGTTCACTATATATACAGGGTGTTACAAAAAGGTACGGCCAAACTTTCAGGAAACATTCCTCACACACAAATAAAAAAAAAAAGATGTTATATGGACATGTGTCCGGAAACGCTTAATTTCCATGTTAGAGCTCATTTTAGTTTCATCAGTATGTACTGTAATTCCTCGATTCACCGCCATGATTTCATACGGGATACTCTACCTGTGCTGCTAGAACATGTGCCTTTACAAGTACGACACAACATATGGTTCATGCACGATGGAGCTCCTGCACATTTCAGTCGAAGTGTCCGTACGCTTCTCAACAACAGTTCTAACATGGAAAATAAGCGTTTCCGGACACATGTCCAACTAACATATTTTCTTTCTTTGTGTGTGAGGAATGTTTCCTCAAAGTTTGGCCGTACCTTTTTGTAACACCATATATATCCTCGCTAACGGAGGCAATATATGGTGATATGATCTAGTAGAAAACTTCAGAAGCTTTTTAAGACTGTTCACAGATGATACGGTTTTTTATAAGAAAGTTGCAACTTAAGAAGATATCCATTACCAGAACAACCTGCAGAGGATTAATGAATGGCTCATGTTCTGGCCGTTAACCCTGGACGTATATAAATGTAACACATTGTGCATAACAGGAAAATAAATGCACTACTTTACAACTAAACTACGGATTAAAAATTATTGGAAAATGTATCTAGGGCCGCAAGTGAAATGGCCAAATAAAACAAATAATAGAAAAAGGAGATGCGAGGCTGAGATTCATAGGAAGAGTCTCAAGGAAATGTAACTTACCGAAGAAGAAAGTGGCTTACAACGAGCTTGTTCGTCCGGTTCTTGACTATTCTTCATCAGTCTAGGATCCTTATCAGGCAGGACTGATAGAAGAGATAGACAATATCCCACAAAGAGAGGCGCGTTTCGTCGCGGGTTCGTTTAGCGGGCAAGAGAATGTTGCAGAATTGAACAAACGTCGATGGAAGACATTGCAAGAAAGGCGTTGTGGGTCACGGAGAGGTTTACTATAGAAATTTTGAGTGAGTACTTTTCGGGACAACAAATTACTTCCTCCCACATACTTACTAGAAAATTCGAGAAATCAGAGCTAATACAGAGGCTCACCGGCAATTTTTCTTCCCACAGGCCAATCGCGAGTGGAACAGGGTAGAGGGTACCAGCCAGTGAGACCTTCATGTGGCTCGCGGAGTATGGCGTAGCTGTAGATGCATATTTGACAGAAATGTAAGAGCTCTGTAGACGATGTGTTGCGTTTACATATTTCCATTATTTTGTCAAAAACGAAAATGAAAACGATGTATCGCAAATGTCATTTGCAATATTTCGCTGCGACATTCATAAAAGACAAACTAAATTCGCCACTTTTCATATTAACACTTACTCATAACCTCTCCGAACCAGCTCGCACTTTTCATTTCCTCTTAGCTTCTACACACTGACACCGTGTTTCGATAAATTTAGTCCATCTGACATTGCATCGTTGAAGTGTGAACGATCATGAAAGGGGTATCGAGTACATACCGAAAATAGTACACAAAACCTACAACATATAATTCGCAAACTTGATGTGAGACCTGCTCAACTACTCAAACTCTGGACCGATCCACTTTAATAAAGGTATGCATCTTTGGCAGTTAGAAACGGTGCAAAAGAAGACGAAGGAGTGCGTCATTTTAGCTGCGTTCTGTTCACACGACTGACAAAAAAACTGTTTCATAGCTTGGTTACTACGTACATGGACTTTTATTCATAAATCCATATTAAAGTGGGCATTTGGAGATTAAATTACACTACTGAGAACATCTCAACAATATATTACAGTTGACCTTCAGAAATGGAATCGGTTCACGAGAGAAACTTTGAACATTTGTGCTTTCCTAAAAGGGACTAAATAGAATATTAAATTAATTTTTCGAATGAAAACAAAGTATTTCATACCTAGGCTAGAATTTTATTTTCTTGCTTAAAATGTTAGACGTTTCCACCCTTTCTTCTCTGAATCTATCTCTAAACTCCACAAACCACCTTGCCGTGTGTGCCTTTGCCGTACGGTGTATTGTGTACTAGATTCATCTCGTCTTTTTAATATGTACAATGATAAGCCAAAACATTATGAGCACCTGCTTAAAAGCTTGTTTTTTCGTGTTTTCAACGAAATACATCCCAGGTTCTGCGTATTAGGTTCGAAAATGGCTCTGAGCACTATGGGACTTAACTGCTGTGGTCATTAGACCCCTAGAACTTAGAACTACTTAAACCTATCTAACCTAAGGACATCACACACATCCATGCCCGAGGCAGGATTCGAACGATTCGAACCTGCTACCGTAGCAGTCGCGCGGTTCCGGACTGAGCCTGAGCGCCTAGAACCGCTAGACCACCGCGGCCGGCTGCGTATTAGGGATCCGACAGTTTGTTGGTAGGTTAGTGGAGTCACATGGCACTTCAGGTCTACGCACAGGTCATGTAGTTCGCATAAATAACGGGCCGATGATTTGAGTACGTGATGATGGCGACGGACAGCGACCCAGATGGATTCCATCGTATTTACATCAGGCAAATTTCATCACCCAGACATCAACTTGAGTTCACTATAACGCTTCTTAAAGCACGGTTGTGTCTCCGAGACACGGATAATTATTCTGTTGAAAGATGACGTCGCAGTCGGGGGAGGCATCAAGCAGGCAGGGTCACAGGTGGTTTGCAGCTATCAGTGCGTCTGTGATTACTACCACAGATCCCATACAAGCGCAGGGGAATGTCTCCCCTAACATAATACGACTCTCACCAGCCTGCGTCCGTGTCGGGCTGCGCGTTTCAAACCGCCGTTTACCTCGATTAATACATTTGTGGAAACGACCATCGAACTACGACAAAAATGTGATTTGCCCAAAGAGCCGACACGTTTCCATTGATCCCGATGGCCCAGTGTGCACGACAATCGTAATTGACGATGTTGTTAGGTCAACATTTGAACGTTTAGGGGTAGTCTGCTGCAGAGCTCCATCTTCAAGAATCTACTATGAATAGTGTGCTCCGAAACATTGAGCGTGCACCAGCAATGTGCTCTGTTGGCAGAAAGGCCACAGATCACTATCTATCCTACTTTACAGAGCAGACAACCCAACGTTCAGTGAAGAGTCGTGGACGTCCAACAATTATTAAGGAGCCGCTACCTGGACTGGGAGATGCTCCGACCCCAGATCGAATCCACCAAGAGGATTAACGAAGGTTCGGTGCCCCAGCCAGATTAGATATGGTCTTTATGTGGTTTCCCAAATTCCACTGGGTTAATACCGGGTTAGTACCCAACTCGCTCCTCAGTCGACCGATTTGCAAACATTAAGAAACCTTTCGCTCACTTCCACACGGATAACATGACGTGCAGAAAGTTCAGTTACACATATTACGTTCTGCGAAGTAAAGGGCTGGCGACAGAAAGGCTACCCGGCCACACTTTCAATTAACCTCACCAAATCCGTAAATAACCATGCTGACCCTGGGCCGATGAGGGGCAAGAGGACAAGAAAAAGAAGAAGAATCGCCATTTTATAAATCCGAATGTCACTAATTTTAAAGTAATACCCACAAAGTTAAATGTAGCTTTACGCGTTTCTGATCGTGAGGATTAGAAATTATTCGAATAACGAATTTCGCGATGCATACCGCCATTTAGTGTCGCATCCAGATACACAAAATTGTTCAAATGACCCTATAGGACCTACCATCTGAGGTCATCAGTCCCCTAGAACTCAGAAATACTTAAACCTAACTAACCTAAGGACATCACACAACCCGTGCCCGAAGCAGCCTAGAACCGCTTGGCCACCCCGGCCGACCATCCAGATAGAGTTTTTCAAGTTTTTGAGTGACGGTATCGTGTTATTTGAACGAATTCGTGACGAATCATGACTTCTTTTGAATTTGACAATAAGTTCTTGGTTTCAAACTCCAACAATTGATCGAGATGTCTGTCTTGTAACTGACCATTTTCATGAGGAGATAATATTTCTTCAGGAGTTCCAATATATCTTTGTTTCATCCGCATCAACCTCGACTACATGTACTTGGTTTCTCACGTTAAATCACTACGAACCTCGTACTAGATCTGTATATAAGATCATTCATATTTAACAGCTATGGCTGATCCTAGCGACTGATCGCTGCTCGCATATTCACAAGATGTAGGATCTTCCCGTTTATTTACATATACGAGGTGCTATCTCAAATGTTCTGGACTCGTGCTATGATCTGTTGAAAACCATACCTCTGGCCTAGTGGTCACCATCACCTTCGAAGTTGTTTCCATCCGCACGTACACGCAGGCCCCAGCGCTTGTGCCACTGGTCAAACGTTTCCTGGAAGTCCTGTTCTTTGAGGGTGTTTATCAACGCCAGCGATGCTTCTTGAATCCTCTCTAGCGCGTCGAACCGACGGCCTTTCAAATTGAGATTCAGTTTTAGGAACAGCGTGAAGTCGCAAGGTGCCAGATCTGGCGAGTACAGTGGGTGGGGTACAACCACGATGTTGTTTTTTGCCAATAAGGTCCTGGTGAACGAGAACGTGTGACAAGGCGCATTGTCGTTATGCAACAGCCAGTTCCCTTGAATCCAAAGTTCAGGCCGTCGTCGCCGCTGGTTTTCACGGAGCCGTCGCAAAACTTCACAGTAGTAAGCGGAATTCACTGTTTGGTTGGGTGGGACGAATTCTTTGTGCACAATTCCGTTGGTATCAAAGAAAACGATGATCATGCTATTCACTTTGCTCTTCACCTGTGTCGCTTTTTTAGGTCTTGGAAAGCCGGGGCTCTTCCACTGGGACCATTGTTGCTTTGTCTCTGGGCCATAATCGTAAATCCAGCACTCGTCGCCGGTTATAACCCATGACACGAAGTTTGGATCATCAGATGGGGTGTGACGAATGAACGTCCGTGCACACTTCAGAGCGGTGCGTCTTCTGATCGGCAATCAAGATCCTTGGCACAAATTTTGCACCGACTCGATGCATGCCCAATTCATCAGTCAACATTCGTTGACATGTCCAACCAATACCCACTTCATCCGCAAGGTCTTGAACGGTTCGACGTCGACCCGCATGAACCCAATGTTGAAGTTTGGTTACAATGTCTGCTGTTGTGCGGCTATTGGACCTTCCAGTGTGAGCATCATCTTCGACGTCTGTACGGCCGTCACTCAACCGATCATGCCACTCAAACACACGCGTACGGCTCATGCTCTGCTCCCCAAACACTTGTTGAATCATTGCAAGCGTCCCTGTAGCACGTTTTCTTCGAGATTTGCACAATTTGATACACATGCGCTGTTCTGTTCGCGGATCCATCGTAAAATCGCCACACACCAAACACAGAGTATTAAGGAAATCACTGTGCACACGCAACACGTCATCCCAATTGAATGCCACTCCGCACACCGACTCATCAGACATGGAGCTCTCGCCACCTAGCGGTACAAAGATCTACTACTCCTACTTCCCAGATGGCAGCATCAGTCCAGAAAATTTTTGATTACACCTCGCGTAATATTATGTTTATTTATGTTTTCGATCAGGTGCAATCACTGCACCGAGAGCAGATCTTCCATGAGTCTCTCCACATTTTGTACCAATTTTCTATCAAGGTCACCTCCCTGTACCGAAATACCTCAGAGAGCCTATTACAGCTGCAGATTTACCTGCCAGTTTATTGACACCAACCATGAACGCGAACGGCCCTGCAGCAGTATCTTCAATCAGGCTTCACTCCAATTTCGCCGTTGGTGACGGCTTGCCATTAAGAAATACGTCGAAGTTCAGTCGATCAGGAAATCCACAATCAGCTGCATAACTGTTTGGATGTCCTGTAACCGCGTGTTTTCTTTACGAGGTAAATGTTCGGAACTGTTTCGTAGGCTTTCAGGAAGGCAAAAAACACGGCAGATGTTTGTGCTGCGCTACGTGCTTCCAGGGTCTAAAGAACGAAGGGATAAATTTCGGTTTTAAACGATTTGTGTTTGCAGAAACCACGTTGATTTCTACTAATCTGTTTCGAATTCAGAAACCAGTCTAACACCTGCACAGAATATGTTCAGTTCTGCAACGTTTTTGCTTCAAGGTGATAGGTCTATTGTATTGTACTTCTCTCCTGTGATGTTACTTATATAACAGAGCGACCCGCGCCCTTTCCCAGCAGCAATGCGCCCTTAGCTGTTGCGACGAAGTACGACACAGTTGTTAGAAGAGCAGTTATTTCGTATTTTCGAAAAACGTGGGTCGCTAATAAATTAACACATCTCATTTACTTCTTCAACTATTATTTCTTCAGTACAATAAAACACACGAAAGGGAGATTGTTTCTTCCACACTCTCTATTCCTGAAACAATCTCCTTTCCGTTCTATGGCCTGCACAGTGGTACACGAGGGTGTATATGCCCTGTCGGTATTACTCCTTTTTCTGGTCACAAAGCTTCAGCGCCAGCTGCCGAGTCGTTATGCGTCGGTCCTCGCGAATGAGCACATCAGCGAGCTGCATCTTCTGGGGTGTGACAGCAGTGGATGGCCTCCCCGAAAGCTGCAAATATGAATCTCTGACGGACCGCCTTCTCGTAATGGCCTCAGCCTCTTTTCCCAACATCTGTCCGTACTTCTGTCTGCTGCAGGTGCTCCATAAACTACACACAACGTTAGTGAATGTTCCCAACAGTTTCGTCCTTAGGGGTGAGAAATTCAGTGAAAACATGCTGCTTGCAACGTACATCACTTACAGATGCTATTTTGAAACATTACTGCAGCTACCCTATACGAAAATTTATGCACGCACTTCAAATAATGCACACCTAAAGTTTAGCATCTGTACCATTGTTTCTGGCCGAGAAAAAAAATGGTGCATTACTTTCTGGGCGACACTTGTTTCATGCAATGACCACCCCATCTGAGAGCAGTGTAGTTCCTCAATCGAGTGAGACCTGTTCACTTATTTCTGTATCTCATTTTCACACCAATGGGACGGTCTAAAGGAGGAACGGTGTTGTCACCATATTCGCATTTATAGACAAAATCATTTAGTGTTTCACTTTCCTTTTTATCATTTCCTGTTACTGTGTCATCATGATTAAAAATCATATGGAAGACGACGTTATTAAAAAAAAATGTCGTAAACATTCTCATTTTCTGAGTCAAACATTCCCATCCCTCACCTCATATGTCTGCTGTTGCCCTCAAAAAATTGTAGTAGTTTCCATTTAGTTTACCAATGTATAGTTTACCAGGCATAGTTAGTACTACCGATTTCACACTCAAAAGTAATACTTTGGGTGCAACGAGGTCAAAATCACAGTGCGCAGGAGTGATTTCAAAATTAGTCAACAGCAGACACTTTTTTCCTGTGGCCTTATATGGATGAACAACGTGCCACTTGAGGCCGCGCACGTGGCTTGTAAGTAAGGAAACTGCGGCAGTCTGGATCGAGATGGACGCAAGTGAGATCGAAATCTGGCCTGTGCGACGCAGCTGCAGCGCGTTGGCACCACGCCATCTCGCTACGCTACGTGACTGTAATGTTCTTTGGAGAAACGTTCCGGGCGCTTCCTTAGAGGCGTTTAACAGACACGCTGAAATGCGACGTGGCCTGCTGACAAAGCTACGAAAGTAACGACGGGATTGTACAATAAAGGATAATTGTGATGTTCGTCAAACATTTAAAAAATCTGTACAGATACATGATCAAGAACAGTGTAACAAATGATAGAGTGTGTGAAAAAAAAGCTCTCGAAGTATACTTCAGAATGTTTACAAATGTTCTCTGTGTCCACCCATCGACATCAGGAGTGCCTCTAAGTCAAGCTGCAGCGATGCGGTATCGTAATTCTTCGAGGTTCTGTGATAGAGGTTCAAAGTGTTTCAGACGGCTCTGAGCAGTATGGGACTTAACTTCTGAGGTCATCAGTCCCCTAGAACTTAGAACTAATAAACCTAACTAACCTAAGAACATCACACACATCCATGCCCGAGGCAGGATTCCAACCTGCGACCGTAGCGGTCGCGCTGTTCCAGACTGTAGTGCCTAGAACCGCTCGGCTACTCCGGCCAGCTGTGATAGAGGTGGAAGATATATTCTATCCTTCTTGTAACACCACAAAAGATATCGGAAGACGTCAAGCTCGACGCCAGTCGCGGCCCTTCGAATAGGGCGAGACGCGCCAACTAGAGGCGTGGCAATGTCTCTCCGAGACACAAGCGTACACAGCTATTGTGGAAACGTGGAGGGGCGCCATATCGTTCAACAGTAAAGTCCTTAATGAAATTTTCACTGTGCATTGGAGCGTGCTTTGATATGAAGCTTCCTGGCTGATTAAAACCGCGAACTGCACTGAGACTCGAGCTAGGGACTTTGCCTTCCGAGGACAAGTGCTCTACTGACCGAGCTATCAAAGCACAATCAATGAGCTCTTGTCACAGCTTTACTTCCACCAATCTGGATAAGGTAGTTCAAATGGCTCTGAGCACTATGGGACTCAACTGCTGTGGTCATTAGTCCCCTAGAACTTAGAACTACTTAAACCTAACTAACCTAAGGACATCACACACATCCATGCCCGAGGCAGGATTCGAACCTGCGACCGTAGCAGTCGCACGGTTCCGGATAAGGTAGTATCTGAAGTAAAGATGTGAAGACAAGTCGTGCGTGCTTGGGTACCTCAGTCGGGGGAGCATTTGGCCACAAAAGGCAGAGGTCCCGAATTTGAGTCCGGGTCCGTCAACAGTTTCAGTCCATCAGGAAGCCTTATAAAATCATTGCTACCAGTTTCAAGCTGTGGTATTAGCCACGACTGCGGCAAGTCGAGGAAGGTGACACCTTTGACAGTTCTACAGTCAGTGTTACTCCGTTCGGTCGTTTCTCAAACTAACTTTCAACACCAGGTACTGTATCATTTGTTACGTAACGTTCAGCCATTTACCTAAACTGATTTTTTGTACTTCATAATTGTCTTGTATTTAGAAACTGAATCAGAATATCGCGGGTCTAAACGCCCGTATCATGTATGTATCAGTGGAGGTAACTCTAAAACTGGTGGTTATGCCCGCAATGGTGACATAAATCAAAAAATATCGACTCGATGTTGTTGGGAGTCTCTCAGTTGTACGACTGGATATCAGAAGAATAAATGCTGCTGGAAAGAAGCTAAGGCTGCCGTTCTGAGTGAGGATCGACGTAATTGGCATTTATCTGTATGCTGTGCAGGAGTAAGCGACAGATACCTAATAAAGACAAAGTAAAGAAACGTTATTTGCTTGATATGGGCTGGTATTATTTTCTGAGAGAAAGAAAACTGAACGCAGTAGAAACGGGTTGTGAATCTAGAAGTTTTACAGAAATAAAACAAACGGAATTTTAAGATTTCGCATGCAGTGGACGAGGACATTATCAGAGTAGGAGCATGAGGCCGGGCAGAACAAGAATCGAGAACGGAATCTGCCGTGTCCTTTTGGAAAGAACAATCGAAGATCCTTCTGTTAGCCGTTTAAAGAATCGAGTTACTACCAACATCAAGACGGCCGAATGCGATTTGAAACCCGCTGCTTTAGAAAGCGATTTTAGTGTCTGAACAACTGTGCCACGTCGTTTGATTCCAGGCGCAAGTCTACAAGAGCATCAGTCCGAGAGGGAATTTTTCTTGACGTATCTCTTTATTTACGAAGTCTTAACAATTATTTATGTTGTACGAAGTATATAAAACACTTTTTGAAATTTACGAAGTATATGAAACACTTTTTGAAATGTTTCATTCAAGTGCCTTAACCAGTTTCAGCGACCATACCCATCTTAAGATGGCCGGCCGGTGTGGCCGAGCTGTTCTAGGCGCTTCAATCTAGAACCGCGCGACCGCTACGGTCGCTGGTTCGGGTCCTGCCTCAGGCATGGATGTATGTGAGGTCCTTAGGTTAGTTACATTTAAGTAATTCTAAGTTCTAGGGGAGTTATGACCTCAGCTGTTAAGTCCCATAGTGCTCAGAGCCATTTGAACCATCTTAAGATGGCTAACATTTTCAGTTACATAGATGTTCTGATCAACAGCAGATTGTCTGTCCCTGCGCTACTCAAGAATAATAGAGTGTTTAAATCAGTCTGTAAGTTAATTCATTAATATCATCGCGCTAAAGTGCTTGTATTTATTTAGATATACTTTCAAATAGAAGAATTCACTTTCATAAATTCCAGTAGATGGCGATTTGCTATGTTGTGGTCCAAATGGTTTTACAGGACGATTTACATATTGTTGAACTGCAGACAGCATACGTATTGTACACTTCTGACATAGTCAGCATGGGGCGATCTGTAGCATTATGAACAATGAATATATTTTCAACTGTCAATATCGCTAAAATCATTTATTCATATAGATTACAGGTTTCGGCAATTCTCTGTTGCCACCTGCAGAAGATGGGACTGGAAATGCTAGGATACACCAACAGACATAACAGCACATATATTTATATCCAATATTTACAATACTTGGAATAACAACGTACCTATGTTTACATCATTATACAATCTTCTCCTGAGAATAGTAAGTGGTGCTTCACAATGTGAGCTATACTAGAAGTCGGCATGTGAATTTTAAAATAACAGCTGTGGATGCACATGTTATTGTGCCGATTACAAGTTCTCACATTCATCACCACAATACATCTGACGGATCACAGCGTATACATTCTTAGTGATACATAAGTACATGAGATAGCGCAGTGGTAGTACGAATAGTATTATCATCTCTCATCAGACGACGGCATTGATTTACTATTCCATAGAATTATATTGCCTGAATTATCATCATAACATATAAGCCAAGTCAGTATCCTACAGTTAAAAAAAAGAAAAGAGAACAGTGTGCAAAATTTATGCATAAAATTTTTTTCATCATCTTAAAATTATTTTTAAAAAAATTTTATTAAATTTTTTCTTCACGAAAGGCCACAAACAAAATGACAACCTATGACCACTTAAAAGCATGTTATATTGATCTAATGGTATCGTATGTAGGTTGATTTTAATATATCTAGGAATAGCTCGCTATATTCATGCACAGATATGTTAATTTTTCAACATTACATTCAAAGTATATTACCAACAATGGTGCTATTGAATGTTTGCGGATTCCCGGCGGGGTCAGGGATTTTCTCTGCGTCGTGATGGCTGGGTGTTGTGTGATGTCCTTAGGTTAGTTAGGTTTAAGTAGTTCTAAGTTCTAGGGGACTGATGACCGTAGATGTTAAGTCCCATAGTGCTCAGAGACATTTGAACCATTTTTTTGACTGTTTGTGGTTCTTTTATCAATTACGATGTTTACATGAACTTTTCCACGTCGCTCGAGGTGTACAACATTGGAAGTGTGTTCGCCTATATATCAGGTGATCAGACTGCAGCATATGGCCGTCAGGTGACGAGTTTGACTTTAGCCTCGGCCTAAGTGTTGTAGTGGATAATCTCATGTAAATATCGCAATTGACAACAAAACCACAAACATTAAATAGCACCATTGTTGGTAATATACTTTGAATATAATGTTGAACAATTATAATTTCTGTGCCTGTAGATATCTAGCTGTTCCTGGACTTATTAAAATCAGTCTACACATGATATCATTAAAATGTAGATAGAGATCTTGTTAGTGGTTATAGATTCTATTATTGCTTGTAATTCTGTATAAAGAAAAGTTTGATACATAATTATTATAAAATATATTTAAAAGGTTTTCTAATATAATACAAATAGGCTAATGTATAAATTATGTCTTATGAATGCTGCACGTGATTTTACAGACAATTCTCTTTTCAGCTGTAGGATACTGACTTGGCTTATAAATTATGATAATAATTTATGCATATCTAGTTACATGGAAGTGAAACCATGCCTTAATCTAATATGAGGTGATAATATCGATTAGTGCTCCCACTGCGCCATCTGACATACTTATGTATAACTAAGAATTTTTAGGATCTTTCACTAGAACTGTGGTGATGTATGAGGGCACTTACAATCGCTAGAATGACATTTGTATACATAGCTGATATATTAAAACTGACATGCTGACTTCTAGTATAACTCACGATACCAACATGGACACATATTGTGTAGCACCACTTGCTGTACCGAGGAGAAGATTGTGTAATGGTGTAAACGAAGGTATGTTACTTCCTGTATTGTAAATCTTGAATATAGTTATGTATGCTGTTATGTTTGTAACTGTATCCTAGCAGTTTCAGTACCATCTTTTGCGGATCCGAAGATGGCACAAGAGAATTGCCGAAACCGATAATCTATATGAAAGAATGATTTTAGCGATCTTAGCAGTTTAAAATTTATTCAGTGTACATTCACATACTGCAAATAAACTGCTGTGACACACTTCATAACATTTTTAATGTCAATACTTAACGTCACATATGTGTTACATACTTGAACCGGGGTGATGCAAAACTTTTTTTGACGTGTGTAGTAGCTGGCAGAATGTGAACGATAAAAACATTTTAACCTGCTGTAGACTTATTTACACCATATAAGATTACAATTCTACTAGCAGGAACTGTTTCTATTAACAAAAGTTTATATGCAAGAGAGTTATGTACTGTGCTGCATTTTATTTGAGACTTTGAATTAAATATTTCCCCGAAGTTAAGATTAACAGTGGGAGGACAATTTTGTCAGTAATAAGGGAGAAAATTAGACAGAACTAAGTCTTCCTATGGTATCTGTGAATGTTCATATGGCTATACAAACTAAGTATGCCCAAAATGTAAACGGCCCTGCGCCGTAAGAGCTATGATTTTACTGTTTTCCGCTCGGGAATCCTTCCCACCACGTGACGGGCTTCGTTGATTGTAACGGCTTCAGTTGCTGTTTTTAAAGTGCTCTCAGTCTCTTTTCATGAAATTTTTCATCAGTGATTCCCGAATTCATGTATTCCTATTAAGGATAGTGTTCAGAAATTGGTAAGAAAACCCGTTTCATTCTAGCGTTACAATAATCCTTCGGTTTGAACTCCGGAAACGGTTGTAAACATTTTTCAAAACGTTTTCACGTAAAAATACATTGTCAAGTCACATTAAACTGACCACCGTCTATGTTAAACGTTAAGTGCAATAACCAGTCACAGACAGCAGATGGCAGCAAAGGTACTGGAGCTACATAAAGCGTGCCGAGGAACGCGGAAAACAATGCAGTCGTTTGCGTAATGCGCAAATGGAGTCATTTATCTGACTCCCAAAAGGGCACGATCATTGGCCTTCAGGGCAAATGTGGAAGCACGTCCGAAAGGGCTAAGTAAATTATGTAGTGCATGAAAAAGTGGCCCTAGACAAAACCGACGTTGAGTTATCTGTGATGCACGACGGCTACGGAGATGTGCAGGGGCAAAGAGACGTGCAGCTGTTCAGCAACGAACCACCCAGATGAACGAAGGGGCTACCAACGGTGTCTCCTCAAAGACCGTTCAGCGAACGTTGCTGCGTATGGGTTCTGCAGCAGACGCCTGGTTCATGCACCCATACTGGCTACTGTTCAGTAGCGACGAAGTCTGGACTTAGCACGTCAATACTGCACCTGTATGTCCACTGAGCGGCGACAGTTGGCCTTTTCTGATGGATCACGTTTCGTGCTCCGTTGGACAGACGGCTGTTGGTGTGAAACGTTCGAAAGCAAACACTCTAAAGCTATAAGAGAATGTTATGGTCTGAGAAATGTATTCCTGGCATTCCCTGGCTGATCTCGGCATTACGCAGGGCCCAATGGATCAGCACAAATCTGCATCTAACCTTGGGGCCCATATCCACGCCTGGTACCAATTTATTTTTTCCTATGCACGATGCCATCTACCAGCAGGACAATGCAACGTGTCACACAAGTCGTGGTTCGATGAGCGCCAGGATGAGTTTACTGTCCTCCTCTGACTACCAAACTCCGCAGATTAAAACCCAATCGAGAATCTACATTTCGCTATTCTCGCCATGGATCCTCAACCCAGAAACCTAGTGCAGCTAGCCACGGCATTGGCGTTGGTGTGGCTCCGCATCCCAGTCGGTGCATTCCAGAACCTGGCTGACACTCTTCCTGTACGTGTTGCGCTGCAAAAGGTGGTTAATCCGCCTTTTGACAGATGGTCACATTAATGTGAGTGTACTGTGTGCATTGGGAGATTTTCGCAATAGACAGGTGTTAAAAATACACCTTGCTGGTCTGTAATTAAGTCCTGATTCTGAAATTTAACGTGAACAATACGTCCAGGCAAAATCTCAAGCTGATAAAGAACTGAAGGTTAAGTATTGTGAATAGCTTGCTCCAAAATATTGTGGATAGGGAAACTGACTCTGTTCTGCATTTAATGAGTGATGAAGCTCGGTTTAATCTTACTGGCCACGTAAAGAGTCAGACAAATCGTTACTGGCCTGCCGAAAACTCTCTTTTTTGGATCAGGTAGAGTTTGGTACACAGTTTCTGGTAGTCGACTTATCTGTCCGACATAAAACAAATGTCCACAGGAACGTGTATTAAGACATACGGCGTAACGAAACGTATTAGAACAATTTAGGGAGCTAAATACGAAACTGCAATATGTGCAAAAAACACAATTTTATCGTCAATGTTTTTGTTATGTAATTACATTCGAACATGTAACACACACGAACGCAGCAAAACAACTTACATGTCTTTTATATATGAGATTTCACCAACAAATACTATGTTCTCTAGTTTGTCACTTACAAGAAATTTTCACAAAACTTGAACTCTTTTTAAACAATGAATAGGAGATTTTCAACGTACGAAAAAATTTACTAACTAAAATGAAAGCTGGTGGCAAATTTTGTCAGTCGTAAAAGAAAAAAAGCCTTTGCTATTTGCCAACTTTATTCACCATTAACTTTGTTTCGATGCAATGTTCAGTTTTTTTTACAATAAATTACTGAATTACCAATTATATAAGATCAGTTTTCAACTTGCAGACAGTTACAATTTTTTTCATATGGGACTGATACACGCTGGGACGCACAAATACGCATTGAAACCCCGCAGTATTAAATATAACGCCGTCTTTGTTACTGCCTTTACAGGTTTATAGTATCTAACGTATTGCAATGTTACACGCTGTTTATTTTAACCAATGAGTAAAATGTTATTTTCAAATAAAACTGTTCCTTTTCTGACGTATTACACTGGTATACAAATACGTACGCAGATGCTGGAAATGATTTCCAGTATTAAGATCAGATCTAACCATAGAAAATAGACTCCTGTAGACGATATGTTCGCAAAGAATTCTCACACATTTTCGGTGTTTGGTTCTTTTAACAAAATTCTGGCATCTTTACGGTTAGTCCATTGCACAACTGCACAACACTCACAGATCAAATATAAATAAACCACCATTCCTGCTGCAAGTTTGTGGATTGTCATTACATAGGAGTGTAAACCCTGTACCACATTAGAAGTTACTTTGATGGCTGGTTTATCATGTCCTGCATAAACTATTCTGCCGAATACGATCTGAGGGCGGCTCGATCACATGCAAAAATGCAGTTGCCTCGAATATCACAGTAAACATCTGTTCGACCCACAAACGGACTGGACAGAAATATGAAAACACCGCAAGAAATATATGTTGGAGCATAAATACAGATGCCAGCCATCCCTGCGGTTTGTGCTATTGCATTTGCTCACGAACGACACCTACGCAATGCCCTCTATACGTTTCAAGTGTTAGATGTGGTCATAACAGTGTTCTGTGCAGTTGTGAGTGGGTTACATCGGAGCTAAGTGACGTCGAACGGGGAAAAACTGTCGGTGCTTCCGTAACCGAGGTAGCTCAAGTGTTTGGCGTTTCAAGAGGCATCGTATCGCATACAGGGATAGCGAAAATTGAAATCCAGTAAGTGTGTAAGTGATGGCGACGGACGATCACTGAAGAGGATAGTGACGAAAAATAATAGGATGACAGGTGCGAAGGTCGCTGCAAAAGTGGATGTCGCTCTAGTGAATCCTCTCAGTGCCAAGACAACACGAAGGGAGCTCCAAAAGCAGGGAATAGCAGTGCGAACTGAACCTCCAGTACTGCTCATTAACGGTGCAGAAGCATGTAAGAGAAAAACGTGGTGCCGAACCATAAATCCCGGGCTATGGAGCAGTGGAAGAATTTGATTTGGTTGGATGGAGCAATATTGTGAAATTCAATAGACGCTATGGTTGCTCTGCAAGGCTGCTTTCCTGTGAAGGGCTTTGTGGCGATTTTGGCTGATCAGATCCATCCTAAGGCACAACTCTTGTTCCCAATGGTGATGCTGTATCCAAAGGCGACAGGCCTCTGTTCACACCAATCGTATCGTCCAGGACTGGGCTTGTGGGCGGGAGGATGGATCGTCACATCGTCGATCGTCACCACAGTCACCAGATCTCAGTGTTACGGAGCTTTTATGGTCTACTTTGGAGAAAGGGTCACGTGACCGCTAACCATGTCCATCTTTATTACTAAACCTACCATTATTTTACAGGAAGAATGGTACTTAACATTCCTTGAAAGGTAGTGGAGAAAGGTTCACGTGACCACTATCCATGTCCATCTTCGTTACATGACCTTACCTTTATTTTGCGGGAAGAATGGTGCGCAAGATTCCTTTGAAATAGACAGAGGATATGTATTTATCAACTCTGAGAAGATTGGACGCAGTCTTAAATGCCAACGTTTTTAATGCATGGAATTATGTGTTGTGTGTTCTGTGTTTCCGTATTTTTGTGTACTTGCGCTGAAGAACATAGGCCAGTTAATCGACACGACAGAAAAAAATTTCGTATTCATGATAGCTCATTTAACCTGGGATATGAGGTTGAAAGGGATTATCATTTGGAGGATTCTAGGAAGTAATTCATTAATTAAAATAAAGCATGAAGTCAGGTAATATGGAATTCGATGAAATTTGACACGTCTTGCGGTAACACAAAAGCAAAAGCGAAACCAGCAGAGGTAGAAAAAATAAGGTTCGGCGTATCAATACAAAGTAGATAAAACAAAAACGAATTACGCATGTTTTGCATTTCAGAAGTAGCAAAAGGATTTGTTATGCAATAGAATGTATACAAAATTTCAGATATACGAAGCAAAATCAATCAGTATTCTTGATATTTCATTACTAAACTTCTTCACCTCACCAGATACACATAAACAGACACGTAGGTCATAGGCGGAACAAAAGTTATTAACCCGGCAGTATGCGTGACAGACTCGAAGTCAATGTTTTCCATTTGCGAGAGCAATCAGTCACAAATTGTAAATTACTATGGATTACTCTTCATTTTCTCTGTCCAGAGTGATCTAGTATCACTGCTGTACGAGATGCAAGAATTTCGAGCAGAGCTACATATGTAAAAACACTCGATTTACCGATTTCTAGAAAGGCAAAATGTCGTCCGACATTGGTGACCCAAATGGAGCAAGAAATATTCTGGCGACCGAAATTGAAGTGACGCAGGCAGGGATGGACGCAGGGCAGCGTGCCGCCCCACAGACGACGGGGTCATCGATCAGACACGCAGCGCACTCCGGCCCTACGCACAAAGGTCGCAAGCCCTTTCAGGGCTCCCTTGACGGCTCCTACCTTCCCCCTGAGTATACACATATTTTTTAGGACATCATCTAGTAGACACTATGGAAATATTGAAGGTATTTTTTTTACTCCACTAGTGAGTGAAGAACTTCAGCGTCTCAACTGGGCAGAAAGAAACTGTCGTCGTAGGCAAAAAGACTTTTGCTTACCTTTATGTCCTTAAAAAGTTTCTCAGTACACGTGGTTCAGTCACATTAAGCTATCTACCGCCTGTATTCGTCGTCAACGTGCAAGTAATCACTCACAGACGGCATGTGGCAGGACTAGCAGCGGAAGGTGTATAAAGCTTGTCTGGAGAACGGAGCCATTTACCTGAGGTCCAAAAGAGCACGATAATTGGCTTGCAATCCCAGGCTGGTAGCATTTCCGAAACGGATGAGTTTGTAAGCTGTTTGCGTGGCACCGTGGTTAAAGTATACCGTGCCTAGGAAAATGGCGCTATGCAACCCCGGCGCTGAGGCAACAGTGGTACACCACGGGGCATAGATGGCAGGGGTGAATGATGGGTGCGAGATGTGTACAAGCGAATAGAAGTGCAACTATTGAGCAGCTGGACAGCCCAGATGAACCAAGAAATTACCAACACTTTTTCCCCAACGACCGTTCAGCGAACGTTGCTATATGTGGGCCTCTGTAGCAAGCGCATGGTTTATCCACGCATGCTGTCTGCTCTTGATCGGTGGTGAAGGCTGAAATTTGCGCGAAAATACCATAACTGGACGCCCACTGAGTGACAACAGATGGGCTTTTCTTACGAATCACGTTTTATGCTCCATCGGAAAGAGTACCGTTAGCAAACAAGGTGTTAAATATCTGAAAGCAAACACCCAGCAACAATCATCGGATCCGGCCGTAGTGGCCGAGCGGTTTTAGGCGCTACAGTCTGGAACCGCGTGACCGCTACGGTCGCAAGTTAAAATCCTGCCTCGGGCATGGATGTTTGTGATGTCCTTAGGTTAGTTAGGTTTAAGTCGTACTAAGTTCTAGGGGACTGATGACCTCAGAAGTTGAGTCCCATAGTGCTCAGAGCCATTTGAACCCGAGCGAGGTGGCGCAGTGGTTAGACGCTGGACTCGCATTCGGGATGACGATGGTTCAATCCCGCGTCCGGCCATCTTAATTTAGGTTTTCCCTGATTTCCGTAAATCACTCCAGGCAAATGCCGGGATGGTTCCTTTCAAAGGGCACGGCCGACTTCCTTCCCTGTCCTTCCCTAATCCGATGAGACCGATGACCACGCTGTCTGGTCTCCTTCCGCAAACAACCCAACCCCAACCATTTGTATCGTCGGAAGGGTCCAGGCCCGAAAACCGAGCGTTATGGTCTAGGGAATGTGGTATTCTCTGTGTGGAACGCAATCGACACAAGTATGCATCTATCCTACGATTTTCCGTCCATCATTAAAATGCAGTTTGTCTTTCCTCGGTGCGATGGCATCTACCAGCAGTAGAATGCAACGCGTCACACAGCTCAAAGTGTACGTGTGTGGTTTGAAGAGCGCCAGGATGACTTCAAGGTACCCTCCTGGTCACCAAGCAAGCCCGATTTAAACTCAATCGAGAATCTGCCTGATCATCTCGACAGGGCTGTTAGCGCAAGGGATCCTGATCCGAGCAAACTAGCGCAGCTGACCACTGCTCTCGAGTCGACATGTCGCCACACCCCTGTCGGTACCTTTCAGAACCTCGTTGACACTCTTCCTGCACGTCCCGCAGCGGACTCTGCGAAAGGTGGTTATTCAGGCTTTTGACAGGTGGACACATTAATGTGACTGGACAGATGTTAAACGTCAACTCATGCAATTACTCTTTCTTCTGAACCCCTACTATGGCAATGTTGTGTAGCACGGTACGTGTAGTGTGAACAGCAGACGGCTAGGAGTAACAATGAATGCTTGTGTTTGTTATCCGCCTATTTTTCCAGGTCTGTGGTTAATGCGCACAGTTACGTTGGCTGCGTCTGGACAAGTTATGGGACAACCACGCATTATGTTTACATCATCGGCTCCTCAGTACAAATGCCCCCCCCCCCCCCCTCCAGTCCTCTGAACTAGTTATTAAACAAGTGTCGTCTGATCGTAATCTAAACACGATTTCTGACTTACCTAGCGTCCTAACTGTCCCAGCCAGCTGCTTTGGTCGAATGGGTCTAGGAGTTTCAGTCCGAAACAGTGAAGCTGCTACGGTCGCAGGTTCGAATCCTGCCTCTGGCATGGATGTATGTGATGTCCTTAGGTTAGTTAGGTTTAAGTAGTTCTAAGTCTAGGGAACTGATGACCTGAGATGTTAACTCTCATAGAGCTTAGAGCCATTTGAACCATTTGAACTGTGTCCATTCACACAACAAAAACGTTTACATACTTCTTCTCTACTGCTGCCGTCCGTCTCTGAACAAGCTACGCTGCACTTCGCGTACAATTGAATCCCTTTTTAGGTTTAAGAAAAAGCTGAAACAGTTCCATCTTTCCCCTCCTTATCTTTACCACAAAAATTAACGTGCATGGGCAGTTTTCCCCACGTCAAACAGCAAATCAAATTATCCCATCAGTCAGTAACGTCCCTTTCTTCTCTCCTCTTTTCATTAACCGTATTTTGTGGCTTTCCTCTATCTCTCCCTTATCGACCAGATCCCTCACGTCCATTGGTGCTAGTCATCATAGTTTAAATCTGTCTTCCTGACTTTCTCTGTTTTTGTACTCATGAAAGAATGTAAACAATGCTTATTTTTTACTCTTTCTGCCCTATACTAATTACTAAATTTGTATAGTATTCTATATTACGAGACCTTGCTGAAAAGTAATCTTTTACTTGATAACTCTTAAAGCCTTTCAAATAAAACAAATATTACAGACAGTCTGCATTCTTATTCATTATGTCTACGCATCTGCAGCGCCCTGACGCTAGACGGCTATCAATTGCAGCACGGTACATGGCGGTGTGTAAAGTAACTGTGTCGGTGCGTGAGAAGGAGCGTGCTGTAATCTAATTTCGAATTCGAGGGATTTTTGCCACACATGGAGCACCCTCTCGTTCTGCATGAAAAAGCCAGATCACACACGAGCACTGCGGCATGTGCAACAATCCGAAGCCTTGTGTTCAGTGTCATGATCATCGTCTACACGTTCCCGACTTGGTCCCATCCGATTTTCATCAGTTTCCAAAACTTAAACAACAAATTCGAGGACTTCACGTCAATAATGAAGAAGCGGTGCAAGCAGAGTTTGTGTCTCTGTCAACTAAGTCAAACGTCCCACAGTCTCTGCGTCAACAAACTGGTTTCTTAATGGAAGGGATGTGTTCGTCCACCGTGTAAACGTGTTGAGAAATAAATATATAAACATAAAGAATAAAAATATAAAATGTTAATAATGTTTGTTTTATTTAAAAAGATTTAAAGTTCTTACACAACAAATTCGGCATAACTTCCCAGTATTCGTTTGGAGATATAACTTGCAACATCCTTCTCGTAATGAATGTAATGCAAAACACGTAGACTCTCCTGATATACGTAAGAGAGGATCTGATGGCCATAATCTTGTTGGATTAAATAAATAAATAATTAATGTCTGCAACGGCGATACTGGGTCGCTCTGGAGAAAATGAAGAGTAACGCATAGTTCAAAAGGTTCAAATGGCTCTGAGCACTATGGGACTTAACATCTATGGTCATCAGTCCCCTAGAACTTAGAACTACTTAAACCTAACTAACCTAAGGACAACACACAACACCCAGCCATCACGGGGCAGAGAAAATCCCTGACCCCGCCGGGAATCGAACCCGGGAACCCGGGCGCTGGAAGCGAGAACGCTACCGCACGACCACGAGATGCGGGCTAACGCATAGTAATAAATTATTTGTGGTTGACTGCTATCGCAAATGGAAACACTAACATCGAGTCTGTGGAGCAGAGTGGCGGCGTTAATACCATTTCTTAGCGCTTATGAATTATGTGTCTACATATATGTATCTAGTAAGCTGAAAAACTATAGTGAGGAAATATCATGAACTCTGAATGATTTGTGTTTCATGTAACGGAATTTCTATTTTACTCTGACTTTCCTTTTGGTATTAAGTTCGTCGCACAGAAAAGTATTCATCCCTAGAGGACTCATTACAAGCATCATGTAACACCGTGTAATTCCGCCCCCGTGCTTGATAACCGCCTGGATTAAGAATCTTGTACAGGCGCATTGCGTCCATGTTAAGCCACTCGCTGAGGGTTTGACCGCACTATTCCATCAAATCGCGCGCACGCTGAAACGGACATTTTGCCCGCTGTGCGAACATGTCCCACAACTTTTCTATGGTGTTTTAGTAACGTGATTTTGCAAGCCAATCGAGTTGTCCTGTGCGGCTGGAAGTCACAAAATACCACCCATCCCTTCCCTTTCTTTCCCCATTCTCTGCTTCATATAACAGATACGTCATAGTCTGCCATAGTGTTGATGAACTAGTCCCACATACTTCTAGCCCGATGAATTTGGCTGCTGTCGTCTTGAAAAATAAGAACCATTACCAAACTCATCACACAGTTGTTCACCGAATGGCAACACATCACCATTCACAATGAATAAATAAACATTCTGGTTCATGTTAGTGGTGACCCCGGTGAGCGGGCCCAGTTTATGGTAAGAAAAACACAACCAAAACATCACGGACACGCCTCCGACGTGAGCGTGACTTTGCATACATCCAGGATGAAATACTTCATTTGACTTCCGTTCACTCGGTGACGTGCGGCATTTTAATATAGGCAAAAACGTGATTCGTTATACTAGTCAGTACTGTGTATGGTCGATGATTCAAGCCCATTGAAGACTCGCAACTTCATTTGCCTGTGTAGCTATGACCTCTTGCGATGTGACCGACTACAAACGATCATTGCAAGCAGTTTCTGTTTCAATGTTCTTTTGGTAACGGGTTGGAATCGACTTCCATTCATTGCCTTGAGGAATTCCTACCTGGTTTGGAAGCGATTTTGGTTCACAAGCGGCGAAACGTATCTGTGGTTCCTCCCACTCAGGTTCATTTTCCGACCACAATTTTGACGTCGCATTGCGCGATCACCACTCGTTGTAAACACTTTGAACAGTCCGCCCCGAACCGTCAAGGAGTCCAATAACTTTACGCAGCATATGGCAGTGGGCACGTACAAAAACGACTGCCGCTTTCTGACCCTGTCACGTCTTTACATTTACCCATGTTCACGTGCAATGTCTGCCTGAAAGGTAAATGTCTCGCTGGCCGCTGCTGCCTTTGTTAACACAGTAATAGCACACACGTGGCTGAGCACCTGACTCGATCGCTGCGCCATCTGTAAAGGCCTAACGATTCAGCCTTGCGTGCACACGCGGATAATTAATTTTTTATCTGGTGAGCTTATTATTGGAGTAACTGTATGTGTCGCCTCAATTATGGGCACTTGACTTTGCTGCCTTTCATTCCGAGGCACAGATATTATTGTAAATATGTTTAATCTCAAGAACTCAGCGTTGTACGTAATATTTCAAAAACGATTCAAGATAAGCAAACAAGATCTCTAGTAAGATAACATACGGCCCAGTACAAGATAAAATTTGTAAGTCTCTTACCTATCGAGAGAGTAAAGCAAATATGATTTTAAAAATGATGACACTAATTGTCACAATAGCTACCGCGAGCTAATAGAAAGATACTGTAAACGTCTGGAGTAGAAACTTCCGCTAAATGAGCGATGAAATGCTTAAAATATGAAAACGCATCATGGGATCCGCATATTCTGTGCATCAAGAGATTATAATTGTGAACATTTACACACATCACTTTTGCAAGTAACTCAGCGAAGTATCACGCTTTTACGAATTCTAGAAAACGTTTGAAAATATGTCGTTCCACCTTGGAAAATATAAAAAAATGTAAGGCACGTGAGAGTTCTAGGGACTATGCGTTGCTGAACTACTGGTTTTGTCATCTTCGGCATATGGCGACGTTAGATGTGAGAATCGTGGAGAAAAAGAAACACAAGCAGCTTCAGGACCTCCCTGAAAAAGTACTTTGTGGATTCTGTAGACCAAGCTATCGTATACACTGTAAGAAATGATAACACTTCAAAGAAAGGTAGCTTGTTTACGGAAACACCGTAACCACGTGAAAATATGTCGTTCCACCTTGGAAAATATAAAAAATATAAGGCACGTGAGAGTTCTAGGGACTATGCGTTGCTAAACTACTGGTTTTGTCACCTTCGGCATATGGCGACGTTAGATGTGAGAATCGTGGAGAAAACGAAACACAAGCAGCTTCAGGACCTCCCTGAAAAAGTACTTTGTGGTTTCTGTAGACCAAGCTATCGTATACACTGTAAGGAATGCTAACACTTCAAAGAAAGGTAGCTTGTTTACGGAAACACCGTAACCACGTCTTATTTCGACAAAATGCTTATTCTCTGGCCAATTTACTAGTACAAATGCGCTGATTATTCCTTTCAGTTTATTTGACAAACTATCTTAGATTCTTCGACTTCGACTATAACAGGCATAATTATCATATCATAATATTTTGACACACATACCACCAATTATGCTTACTGAAGATGCGTTGGGAGATCTGAGGTAAAATGTAATATAAGAAACAATCTTGAAGAAACTTTCCGGGTATGTGAAGGGGGTAAAATAATCCAAGAAGTATTTTTTTGTGCCCAGTTTCACTTTTAACGGATAAAACACACCCCGAAGGTAATTTGGCACATTTGGTTCGGAGGGAATGCTTTCGAAACGATTATATAAAAAATGTTTCTCATATAAAAGTTGATGAGTAATTAACGTTCTTAAAAACTATTCAGTCGGATTTTGTAATTGAAATTTATCAAAATACTCCACAAGCATTAAATAATTTTGAAAAATGAAAACTTTTGTTACAACATAAATTAAAAGAAACTTTCACATTACCGACAACCACTTCTAAGAAAGCTGATTTCGGAAATACCACTTTTGGAAGTAAACTGTATACAATGTGCTTTCAGACTAGTTTCTACATACCTAATTAAAATATCCAAACATTCATTATTAGTCTAGTTATTTATTTTAGTTACAAGTGTTTTATGTTTCAAACCGTTATTTTACGTTTTACATTCATTTTTTTAGTCTACCGTTTCACATCCGTGTATGTTGTTAATTTAAAACGGTAAGTATCTCTTTGTAAAGATGCAAAGTGATTACAAAAATCATAAACTGTAAACATAACTTTTCTTACACCTACCACAGAAAATAAGCGAAATTTCTTCGCGCAATACACACGACACAGAACAGAACATAAAACTAAACTCAGTAGGACTTCAAATTGCCGTCGAAGATTCTCTAAATAAACTGATTTCCATCAGGCATATTGCAGTACATTGATAAGGCTTGGTAACAACATCTGATTATGTAGTAGTGACTGCAGCCTAATTACCTTGTTTCTCAAGTGGAGATTGATACAAAAATCATTCAACAGATCAAGACCTGAAAATCTTCTCACAAATTTCTCCCAACATCGAAACTGTGTCCGTATCAAGTCTGTACATGTGCCAACGAGTCCTTTGGGATCATCAGAAGAACAATTTTCTTGTCCTCGGCTACGACGTTCAAAACGGCTTTTCACAGTAGCCACCTGCCTTTTCACAATTAAAAACAAACTACTAGTGAGTTTGGACGGAATACTCGAGAATCTCTTTTTGAAGGCCTATATCGAAATGTGGTAAACAAATGTCTGACCAGTTGAAAAGATTTTTGAAAGATACACTCTTTTCCGGAGAAAAATCTGTAACATTGTTACAATCTTAGAGCTGTCATTGTACAAGAACCATTTAGAGCATCATACCTGAGGACAAGGATGACGTTAATCTGGTGAACCCATCGGTCTCGACAGGACAGATATAGACGTTGTACGTACACTGCTTTCGCCGTTGGGAGGACCTTGTGAGAAGATTTTCAGATGTAGTTCTATTCAATGATTCTGATATCAACCTCCGCTTGAGAAGCAATATAATTGAGCTACAGTCACTAGCACATAACCAGTTCTTTTCCCCAATGCTTACCGATGTACTGACATGTGCCTGATACAAACCAGGATACTTAAAGGATCACTCTCGACAATTTTAAATCCTGCTGAATTATATTTTATATTACGTTCCCAATCATGTATATCATGTGAAGAATTTCGTTCACTTTATGTTCATATTGTAAAGAAATGTTATTTTTTAAAGAATTTGTTTGCAGGTTATCATTACTGTAGTGTTTTTGGACCATAATTGACAAGATACACATATGTGAAACGGTAACACTCGTATATATATATATATATATATATATATATATATATATATATATATATATATATATATATATATATATATAACGAGTGTTACAATAAATTCTTTAAAAAATAACATTTCTTTACAATATGAACATTAAGTGAACGAAATTCTTCACATAATATACATGATCGGGAACGTAATATAAAACATAATTCAGCAGGATTTAAAATTGTCGAGAGTGATCCTTTAAGTATCCTTGTTTGTATAGCTGTACACAGTACGCCATCACAGTATTTTCACCATACCTAATACAAATGTCTTAACATTCATTATTAGTCAAGTAATCTATTTTAATTATATTTTAACGTTTTAAATTGTTATTTTACGCTTCATATATATATTTTCAAACACACACACACTCACACACACACACACACACACATATATATATATATATATATATATATATATATATATATATATATATTTGAAAAATATATATAAAGCGTAAAATAACAATTTAAAACGTTAAAATATAAGTAAAATAGATTACTTGACTAATAATGTTAAGACATTTGTATTAGGTATGGTGAATATACTGTGATGGCGTACTGTGTACAGCTTATTTTCCAAAAATGGTTTTATAGGAACCATCTTTATTACACATGTATTTGTGTAGCTTGAAAACTTCTGTAATTTATGTTGTAACAAAAGTTTCCTTTTCTCTAAATTAGTTAATGCTGGGTCGTATTTTGATAAATTTCATATTTTTATAAAATTCGATTGTACAGTTTTTATGAACGTAAATTGCACGTCAGCTTTTATAGGAGAAACAATTTTTATATATTATCTTATGGAAGATGTTCCCTCCAAATCTAATGCGCAAAATTATCAAATGGTTCAAATGGCTCTGAGCACTATGGGACTTAACATCTATGGTCATCAGTCCCCTACAACTTATAACTACTTAAACCTAACTAACCTAAGGACATCAACCACATCCACGCCCGAGGCAAGATTCGAACCTGCGACCGTAACGGTCACGTGGTTTCAGACGGAAGCGCCTAGAATCGCACGCCCACACCGGCCGGTGCCAAATTATCGTTCGTGTTGTGTTTCACTGCTAAAATGTAACATTAGGAGCAAACAAAAGATACGTACTGCATTATTTTATCCTCTCCATAGACCCGCCAAGTTTCATCATGATCTTTTATTGACACTTGGCAATGTACCTTTCTGATAGTTACTGCTAAGTAGAGCCAACCACCATACTCAAGGCCGGCCATTATGTTTCCATATGACTGACGCCAAAACATTCCATCACTTTTACTGCTGAATCCTTCTGGATTGGCACTGCGCTCCAATAACACGGTCGTCAATGTACAGGATTTCTGAAAACTGCCTCCAAGCATTTCTGCATATGTATGTAATTTATGAGTACCTATACTGAGGACGAATTTATTGACGGCTACGCAACGTATAACCATGAATGCCATGTAACAACTGTTTTATACAACTTTAAAGGATTGGTATATCTACATTTTTTACGCATTTGGAAACGAAAATGCTTAAAACCAGCTCCCTGTGCCTAATAACCTACTACTGAAGATAACAGCCTGGTGGAAACGAAGGCATTCTTCAGACTTTAACAGCTGTTTGTGCACTATTCCCATTGCCACTAATGGTTTCACTAACACAGTGCTAAGGTAACAGTAAATACGATGTGTCTGGAATGGGATCCACTCACCGTTAAGCATAATGAAACACTAGGTTTTTAATAAATAAAATAAATTCTCCAAATTGTGGATAACAGATTAAAATGGCATAAAAATAAGACGTCATAAGTATACTTTATCAATCGACAAATGTAAAATCAAGTAAAAAAATAAGAAAGTGATCTACCAGGTGAATGGTATAACTGTTGATCATTGTTGCCTTGTCTACTGGTAATGTAAACTTAATATCTTGCCATTCGTAGATCACTTTAGTTTTAATTTCAGATCTGATGATCGCAATAGCCGAAAAGTTGTAATAAATTAAAATATATTAATAATTCTATTGGCGCTATTCGCAAAATTAATACGTTGCCGTCAATTAAACATTAATATTATTTCTGTATAGTATACGCCTGATAGAGTGTTGAACCTCATTGAACTGCATAGGATTTTAGAGCAGCCGATAGCGACAGCTGAGAAATTAACAAACAGTTGTTAAATTGTCCACCACACTCCACACGATGGGTGCAAGAGTGATTGTAAATGAACCATATGTTGGTACCTGAAAACGCAGAGTGTGGGTAATATTAAACTGCAATGGAAATGTATTTTCTTGTTAGATCTTCATTTTGAGGATAAATGCCTTACCTAATTTTTAATTCCCTGACAGCCACACACCAATAACATGTTTATCGTTGTCACAACACAACCGATGTATTTCAACTTAAAGTGGGCGTTCATAGCAATGGATTGAAGTAATGATTTTTCAAATTGTACAGCTGTAACGGACCTCTTTGGTTTTATGCAATAAGGCATCATACAGATTGAGGATAGGGCAATACTTGTCAGAACTTGCTCAACTGATGGGTATGCGGCACAGAAGCCTAGATCTTCGTAAAGCATTAGCGAACACCAGTTTCCGCCATGACACCGACGTATGGACCGCAGGTATACACTAACTTCTGCTTGCGGGAACAGCTTACGGAAGACGAAAGTTTCTGGCAAAGTAGTACAAACACATAAAGTAATACCGTTACCAACAATACGCGAGAATATTGTACTGGATTTCTTACTGAGTTTAACATTGTGAAGTTAAAATAGCTGCTTTGGTACATGAAATGTAAGATTACCTATGTGAAAAATGAAGTAACGAGATGCTTTATACGTGGTAACCGCTTCTTATTCCTCGACTTATCCTTGGTGAGGGAAGTCAAACACGTTTACAAACATTCAAGTATTATTCTAGAATGGACTGACTAGTTAACTTGTTTTCTGCGAAGACAGAAGGACATAATGACTTGATTTATGATTAAAAATACGTATCTTGCTGCCTCATTTAATAAAAATATTTTTGATAATAATATGGTAACAAAAACGTGCGTCCACTACATGGATTACGTAAGCACAAGTGGTAGAGAACATGTACATATGTTAAGGCTTTACATCCATGAATTAAAAAAATAAAAGTGCCTTGTTGAGAGGATGAATGTCAGATTGGTCTTTAACTTCATAAATATAAGTTGTTTTTTGGGCTATATCGTTTGAGAAGCTGAAAACGATCATTTAGATTATATTTTAGTTTAACTAAATTACGCAGTAACTGTTATTGTTGTCGTGGTATTCAGTGCAAAGATTGATATGAGGCAGCTCTTTACGCTTGTATATCGTGATACAAAAACTATAAACTTCAAAAACTCTTCCTGGCATGTCTTGTTACTTATGACACGGCGTATCCCTGTTTTTTTGTTAGTGAGGCTTTTTAATACCCTTACCATGATGTACAAATATTTTAACATACTATTAACAAAGGTTAATTTTACTGCACGTCTTTAAAAGTAATGATTTTGTTTAGGTGATTCAGTAGGTCGAATGTTTTCTGTTTGCAACCGTTATGTTTGAGTGATATATACGGCAAAGCCTTAGGGAAATTGTGTTACTATTCATCGTTATAAGCTACAATTTGAACTTCCAGTACAAGCCTAAGACGAAGACTCTTAAATATCATTGCATTGTGGTATAGTATAGTGGTATATAGTTTAGTTGCAATACATGAAAAGGTATTCTATTAGAATAGGGAAGTCAATTTCAGTGTTTTGTTTGGTTATTAGGAGAAAATGTTCCCTTCAGCAACGATACATTTACTGAAGTGAGAAACGTTATTACTACCACCTGGCGGAACGTTGCACTGCGCTTCATTTACTGTTATGTTTGTGTAAGAGCGTCAATTCTGGACCCTGTTTTAAGCTTTTTAATGGAGAGATGGCGTGTAACATTTATTGGTATGCTCATTTTATTGTAATCGCTACATTGGTGCGGCGGAAATAGTGAGTTCTCATTTCTGAGAAAGTTGTTACATTTTTAATTTTGTTATTATGGGGAGACGTAACTCGTTGTCTCGAAACCGAATTTTTTGAATAAAAGTTTATCTTTTATAATAGAAAACTTAATTACCTTCTACTTAAGGCGAGGAAGAGTTTTACGGAAACGAAGAAACAGGGCATCTCACAAATGTGATGTCGATATGTGCTTCGCAGACTTCTGTTTAAATAATTCATTTATCTCCTTTAACCCTCCGTTTTATGTTCCTATCTATAATACGGTGTTCAAAAATGCAATTTTAGTTTCTTCTATTAAGGTAGCACTGCATGTGGATGAAATTTAGTTCGTAAACAACACGGATACAAAGGAAATGATACACCCAACGAGTTGTACGCGAAAATTTTATTCAAACCTTTACATACATTTCGACAGGTACAGAACTGTCTTCTTCAGAAGAAGTAACAAAGCGTGTAACATACTGTGTGAAAAGAGAAACGAAGCCATAAGGCTTAGTGAGCAGGAAATTGATCTAAATAAATACTATAGCATAGCTGTAAGGCCAATGCATTTATGTGAATCATTTATGGCCTCATTTCTCTTTTCACACATTATGTAAAATGTGTTATTACCTCCTTCGAAGAAGACAGGTGTATATCTGTCGGAACCTAGGTAAAGTTTTGAATACACTTTTGGAGTGAAGCTGGTTGGCTGTATGTTTCCTACGGTGTCCATAATCCTGCTGTTGCTATCTGCTGCCTTGTTCAATATTGTTGCAAATAATAAGTTTGGTTAGGGTTAATGTTGAAGCAGACATTTTCCTGACATTGGGTAATTAACAGTAATCTACCCGGGTACTTTCTTCTGCGGAAAAATGTGTAAAATCGTGTAGTGTCAGTAAAACAGTGTTTATCTCTGAGGAACGTCTGTTCTGTAGGAACAAAATAAGGCGATGGCTCCTCGATGTTTGTTACGGTGAGAGTGCCGAAATGTCATACTAACTCCTACGGGAATCAGCATTTGCGAGCAGTGAGATCAATGGACGAGGGATGCTCCATTAGAGCGTGAGATGTGTTGAAAATTTGTGTGGGTCAGGGACCGTGAGCGGATAGAGGAGGCGGTTAAAGCAGCCGCTCATGAGAGGCGGTATGTCCGGGTTCGGGTCCCATTCCGGCACAAATTTTCAGCTTTGGCCACTGGATTGCCACAATGCTCTGTGCGGCTAGCCGTCACCATTCCCATCCTACCTCGCGGTCTAGGGCGATGCAGTCATGGACTGTGCGGCTGGTCCCGGCGGAGGTTCGAGTCCTCCCTCGGGCATGGGTGTGTGTGTTTGTCCTTAGGATAATTTAGGTTAAGTAGTGTGTAAGCGTAGGGACTGATAACTTCAGCAGTTAAGTCCCATAAGATTTCAGACACATTTTGCCGGCCAGAGTGGCGGAGTGGTTCTATTCGCTACAGTCTGGAGCCGCGCGACCGCTACGGTCGCAGGTTCGAATACTGCTTTGGGCATGGAGGTGTGATGTCCTTAGGTTAGTAAGGTTTAAGTAGTTCTTAGCTCTAGGGCACTGATGACCTCAGAAGTTAAATCCCATAGTGCTCAGAGTCATTTGAACCCTTTAGTTAAATCCTGTAAGATTTCACACACACACACACACACACACACACACACACACACACACACACACACACACACATTCTCATCCTTCCTTCCGGTTTTTAAATTAAATATTTATATCTAAAACAATGTAATAAACTTATACGGCCAATTTTAGATGAATAGTTGAGGGGCAAAAGCGCAGATGCAGGTGTAGTTAAAATGTCAGGTGGAGCACATGAGGATTGTAGCAACCGAGCAACACGTACGAGGTGGAGGTGAGTTCGCCAGCCGGGACGCTATCGACCGCAGCTAGGAGAGCATAAACACGCACCGGCCGTGTTTTGCAACCAGAGGAGCGGTGGCCGGCCTGCTGTTGCGTTACCGCGTGCCACAAAAAAACCGCGCCGCCCTCCCACGGCAGGCGGCCTTACCTATGACGTAGGAGTAGCCGTCCAGCGTGAGGATGCACTTCCTGCCCGGCATCCTGGGGGCCCTCGGCCGCCCACCGCCGGCGGAGGTCGCTGCCGCCGCCGCCGTGGCCGTCGCTGCCGTGGTGGCCGCCCCCGCCGCCGCCGCCCCCGCGGGCACGGCCACGGCGCCGGGGTCGCTGTGGCACTTGTGCACGGCGCCCTTGGGGCTGCTGCCGCTCTCCATGGGCGGGCTACACCATCGCACGCAGAGCCACGCGAGGGCGGTGGGGCGGCGGGGCTGTCTACGCCGGCTCTGCCTCTGGCCCAGTGTTGCGTCTACTGGGCGACCTGGCCGTCCTCGGCGAGACTGTGTCGGTTACGAGCGTTCTACAGGGAGGCGGCGGTCGCCGCAGACGGGTCGGCGGTAGCGGCGGAGGCCGTCGTCTTCGTGGAGCGTCCGGAGGCGACGCGAGTCCTGCCTGCCTGTCGGAGCACACCGGAGGGAGGAAGAAGGTGGAGCAGACGACCGACCGCGGAGGTCATCTGGTCTCGCGCGCGCCCGGGGGGAGGGAGGGGGGAGATCCGGAAGGGGTGCGACTCGCGTCGGCGGTCGGAGTCGCGGCGCGGAGGCGTCGGGCGGCTGGGGCGGTGAGCGCGCGGCGCGTCCGCTCTCGGGCCGCGGCGCCAGCACAGTGTCTGCCGGCTGGCGGCTGTCGGAGCCGCGCAGCGCGGCGCACGAGGCGGCGCCGTGGTGGGGGTGCGCGGCCCGCAGGCGCGGCCGGCCACGCCACGCAGCACGGCGCCGCACGGCACAGCGCCGCGCGCTCCTGCCGCAACACGGCCCGCTCTGCCCTAGGACCGGCACCGCGCTGCCGTCCGGCCGCGTCTCTACCCTCCGGCTGCTCCCAATACAACTGCCTCCATCCAACACCACCTAGACTACAGGCCTGCTCGCACACTTGTCACGTCACATACTGATGGCCGGGTCGGTAGAGGAACGCTCTTGTTAAACACTCTGCAGCTATCTACATCTACGTCCATACTCCGCAAGCCACCTGACGGTGTGTGGCGGAGGGTACCTTGAGTACCTCTATCGGTTCTCCCTTCTATTCCAGTCTCGTATTGTTCGTGGAAAGAAGGATTGTCCGTATGCTTCTGTGTGGGCTCTAATTGCTCTGATTCGCGAGATATACGTAGGAGGGAGCAATATACTGCTTGACTTTTCGGTGAAGATATGTTCTCGAAACTTCAACTATCATCTCCGTAACGCTTTCGCGATTACTAAATGATCCTGTAACGCAGCGCGCTGCTCACCGTTGGATCTTCTCTGTCTCTTCTATCAACCCTATATGGTACGGATCCCACACTGCTAAGCAGTATTCAAGCAGTGGGCGAACAAGCGTACTGTAACCTACTTCCTTTGTTTTCCGATTGGATTTCCTTAGGATTCTTCCAATTAATCTCAGTCTGGCATCTGCTTTACCGACCACAAACTTTATATGATCATTCCTTTTTAAATCACTCCTAATGCGTACTCCCAGATAATATATGGAATTAACTGCTTCCAGTTGCTGACCTGCTATTTTGTAGCTAAATAATAAGGGATCTTTCTTTCTATGTATTCGAAGCACATTACGCTTGTCTAATTTGAGATTCAATTGCCATTCCCTGCACCATGCGTCAATTCGCTGCAGATTCTCCTGCATTTCAGTATAATTTTCCATGGTTACAACCTCTCGATACACCAAAGCATCATTTGCAAAAAGCCTCAGTGAACTCCCGATGTCATTCACCAGGTCATTTATGTATATTGTGAATAGCAACGGTCCTATGACACACCCCTGCGGCACACTTGAAATCACTCTTACTTCGGAAGACTTCTCTCCCTTGAGAATGACATGCTGTGTTCTTTTATCTAGGAACTCCTCAATCCAGTCACACAATTGGCTACCTAGTGGGATTATAGCACCCTAGCACTCCATGATCACAGAAATTTTAGGCTACAGAAAAGATGAAATCGCAAAAACCTAAGGCTTTGGGAATAGCTAGCACTGAAACGAACTACGATTTTTATTTATTGACATAATTTTGATTGGTGGACGTACCTGACCGAAATTCTGACGTATTTTACTCTGGCGAATTTCGCCGACAAAAAAGTATGTCACTGCACATTCTTCACGAAAGCGTCCTGCAAAGTTAATGAAATCTCAAAATCATTGTTAGCAACAATATTACTGCAAGACGTAAGAGAGGTAGAGTATGTCAACGCATTGTTATTTCAAGCGGCGCAACAATACGTTTATTTATGTAGTCTTGTAGCGGTTTCGGCCCGCAGGCTGTAGTTTGGAGACCCCTGACCTAGACTACAGGCCTGCACGCACACTTGTGACGTCACATACAGATGGCCGGGTCTGTATCGGAACGCTCCTGTTAAGCACACTGCAGCTATACGAACTTCTCGAGTTTCAGAGATGAGACCACATAGGATCCTAGTGCTTTCCTCTTCTACATGGTCTTGTAACGAAAGTATGGAAATTTATACCATTGCGTAAAGTAACTGACCAAAACTGCCCTATGATATTTCGAGATGTAAAATTATTTTGACGATTTGCCTTAAATACGCGTTTCTAGGTTCGAATACACACTGTAATTTTAAATTCTGTCTTGTACCTCAAGAAGCTATGTTTTCTTGCAGTAAAAAATCGTCAATATGCAATAACAAGCAGACGTTTTCGGTTTTAAATAAAGCAGCTGGAGCTCCTACAGAATTTAAGAATTTTGTTTCCCTGGTTATTTTCGTAAATTTTTTTCTCTACTTCAAAATTTGCTGACCTCACACAAAACTCAAATCATTCGACGAAATGGAGCACCTCTTGGCGTAATGTTTAATAAATCAAAAAACCCGAAAAAATATTTTATTTCCCTGTTCCTCCAGAACTTTAAGACCTTAAACATGAAAAGATTATTTCTCCTAGTTCCTTGACTGAAATTTGTGTCACAGGGTGCTGTTACTTTAATCACAATGCACTTACATCGAAATTCTGCTATCTCTAGTGCTTAATCTGTCGAACACTGAATTCGCTAAAGCAATTTTCTAAGGTAGTTTACCCAAATTGAAATTATTTCCGAATAGCTGTATTTGTAAAATTGAACAAAATCATTCTGTAGCTCTTCCAAATAAAAGTACAGGGAACTCAATAATCTGGTGGGAATGATAAGGAATACTAAACATTTTCGAGCCTTACTAATTAATAAAAAAAATGGTTTAAATGGCTCTGAGCACTATGGTTCATATGGTTCTGAGCACTATGGGACTTAACATCTGTGGTCATCAGTCCGCTAGAACTTAGAACTACTTAAACTTAACTAACTTAAGGACATCACACACATCAATGCCCGAGGCAGGATTCGAACCTGCGACCGCGACCGTAGCAGTCGCACGGTTCTGGACTGCGCGCCTAGAACCGCAAGACCACCGCGGCCGGCTAATAATTAATATAACTATTCTGTGTGACAATAGTTGCTTCGTATTAACCTCGCAGCAATGGTCCAGAATTAAGAAACAAATTATGCTAGTACATAATACATAACTAATTTTAAAAACAATTTGCAAATTTGGTGCAATGGAAACAAATAACATACTATAAATGTTTTGTCATTTACTTACCCTTGAATGATGCGTAGACACAAATTCCTGTCTGGGAATAGCTGCAATCCAGTTATTTCTCAACACACATTTGGGAAAGCGAAACATGTGCACTTTCATGCCTTTTTGGGATTTATAATTTCCCTGGCAAAAGGGAACGCAACACTTGAATCCCATACTTCGAAGAACCGTAGGCGAATACTTTAGGAAATATATATCACTTTCGTGTGGTACACACTTTCAACGCAAAATACACGCCAACAGGACTGCCGACTACAGATAAGATGGCCAACAGTTTGTGACGTCACGTGCCAATATGGCCGCTGTGCGTAGGCCTTGTTTCTAGCAGTCTTTGCTCCATCCCGGGCACTTCCCGTCCTTCGGGAACTGCTGCTCCTCAGATGCGCTATCAATATGTTCCAAACAGCCGCGCATGAAAACGGAGCTAATTCCTTGACTACAACTGGCAAAAAAAAAAGAAAAAAAATAGTTCAAATGTGTGTGAAATCTTATGGGACTTTACTGCTAAGGTCATCATTCCCTAAGCTTACACACTACTTAACCTAAATTATCGTAAGGACAAACACACACACCCATGCCCGAGGGAGGACACGAATCTCTGCCGGGAGCAGCCGCACAGTCCATGACTGCAGCGCTTCAGTCCGCTCGGCTAATCCCGCGCGGCTTCAATTGGTCATAGAAAGGTACGATCAACTGTTAATGATACCCTGTGGGCTAGGGACCATTTGTATACCCAACAAAATGATCGTCTTACTGTAAGTATCCTACACTGCAGAGTGAAAGTTTGAATATTACTCACTTCCTCCAGTTTAGGTAAATGGAGCAAATCGCACAGTCCTTTTATGCATTAGGTGTTGTCTACGGGACACCATCATCCTCTTTCTGCTATGGACGTGTATGCACGTCGTGCTACGCTGTTCCTCAGGTGTCGTGGATGTCTATAAACGCGCTGCTTCGATTTTCGTACAGTGGTATGGACATCATCTGTACGCATCCTGAGTCGACAACTGCTCACTGCTGCGGACGAGTTACTTCCATATCTCGGCGAATAAAAGCATTTCCAGTATTTATCAAATTCAAATGGTTCAAATGGCTCTGAGCACTATGGGACTTAACTTCTGAGGTCATCAGTACCCTATAACTTAGAACTACTTAAACCTAACTAACCTAAAGACAACACACACATCCATGCCCGAGGCAGGATTCGAACCTGCGACCGTAGCGGTCTCGCGGTTCCAGACTGTAGCGCCTAGAACCGCTTGGCCACCCCGGCCGGTCAGTATTTATCGTGCAACATACATCTCTCAATGCGTGCCATCATTTACAAAAAAAATCTCGATTCCTTTTTTGGAATCGTTTATGAGATAAAACGATTGTGGTAACGAAATGATTTGTGATGCACTAGGACATGAATGGATACATCACGAGCGACCCTCCTTCTGATATAAAACCCAGTAACTTGAGAACCTAATGAGATGTCGTTTCGCTCTCAATTTTAAATAAAAGTTCGATATCTTATCTACATTACGTTGCTTGCAATGTATGAGCTACATCAGCTGTACGCAAACTTTACCCACTGCGTTTTTACCTCTGCAAAATTCTTTAAGGTTTCCACCCATGGTTTATTTAATTTTACACAGCGCAGCAAGTAAGACGGATGACGAAAAGAAATTCAGTTCTGTATCGAGTGAAGATATCAGGCTGTAAGATGGCCAAAAATCAAAGTTTTACACCTAATAATTTCCGAAATATCGAATGGTAAGTATTTTATATCGGCCGGAACGCTGTCTCTCTGCACAGGCGCCAGCAGTTGGCGTTCATTACAGCCATAACAAAAGCCGCCTCAGCGAGGAATCCAAAGAACACGTCTGTAACATCGAAAGTGTTAAGGGGCTGAGGAAAAACCATCTACTTCATATGGCGCTTCCTGACAAAACCAAAAATCCAGTGTGGGGCAAAATCGTTGATTGTAAAGTAACGTAGCACGGGGAAGTATGCTGTAAAGTGCCACCGTTATCATCGGCAAGATTCTAGGGAACGTATTACTGAATCACATGCCAAATTTTTGTCCGGTATGGGGTGTAAATTATATAGTTTTGCGT
The DNA here is from genome assembly GCF_023897955.1 of Schistocerca gregaria. Taxonomy (NCBI): domain Eukaryota; kingdom Metazoa; phylum Arthropoda; class Insecta; order Orthoptera; family Acrididae; genus Schistocerca; species Schistocerca gregaria. Next base: position 332,337,289 of record NC_064923.1, read on the forward strand.
TATTCCAATTCCACATAAATAAACTAACATAATTTTCCAGGAAGTTTCATAACATGATTTTAATGATCCTACAGATTTTTTTCATATAAATGACATTCCCTGCAGTAGCAGCGAAAAGAAGGGAAACAGCGGAGAAATGCAAACTATTGAAACACAAAAACGGTAAGACTGTTACTGTTTGTAAAAAGATCATACAGTTAACATTTAGGATTAGTGATTTCACAGAGAAACTGTCGATCACTATAGTAACCACCGGAAGAATGCTATTGTCGGAGCACAAAAAATGCGAATATATACCTGTTTATTTAAAAGACATAAAATTTTCACAAAAGTATTGGCATGCGAACATATTACCGCTTTTTTATGCTGATGTAGAGAAGGACGCATTGGCAGTGGGAAAGAGACGGAATAGTAATATAAACTGCAAGGTAGTAGAAGTGATTGCGGCGTAGAAAGAGTGAAGCCGACAACGGTAGTGTGAGAGAAAGAGAGGGACACAGTGGCACTGGAACATAGATGGCAGTGGTATAACAGTGCTAGGATAACATGAAAGAGGCACCACTAGTGGGAGAGGAATAAAGAGACGGAAGAAGTGAAGGTGGGTAAGAGATTGTGGTTGATAAAAGGTAGAGTCTGTGCCAGCGACAACGAGACAGATAGAGACAATGATTGTAGAAGAGACAGTAGCAGTGGAAAGTAATTAATGAGACAGTTGTAGTAAGGGAGGGAAAGAGTAAGAGACAGTGACATTGAGAGGAGACAGTAACATTAGGAGACTGTGGCTGTAAGGCAAGAGACAGTGACACAAAGAGATAATGACAATGAGTTGGCAGAGTGAGCGAATTACAGTGACGGAATAGTTTACATGAGCGAGCAACAGTAAATGGAAACGGTGGTTGTGAGAGGTGAGTTGCATGTTAAACAGAGCACGAAAATGTTTGTACTCCAAAATTTTTGAGAATGTTTTTAAAGAGGCTGAGGAAGGTACAATAAGCAACTGGTACCCAACTTTTCGGTCAGTGTCTTTTTGCGCTGGTTTGTTATTGTTGCGATCTTCAATACGATGACCGGCGCGAAGCAGCTGTCCACACCACTCTATCCTGTTCTAGCCCCTTCATCTACATTTTGCTTCTGTAATCCACAGCCTTTTGAAATTGCTCAATGTACTCATCTGTTGTTTTCGCTTTGCAATGTTTATCCCCAATCAAGTTGTCTCCCAAATTTCTTTTCTCTCCAGTTCTGTTAAGTACCTTCTATTTAGTTGCATGGGCCATCCACCTAATCTTCAGCCTTCTTCTGTAGCACCACATATCAACATCTTTTCGCTCCGCGTCCCAATTGCTTACCGTCCACCTTTCACTCCTAAACAATGCAACGCGCCAGACAAATGCCTTCAGCAAGGACTTACTAACACTCAAATTTATATTCGATGCCTATAAAGTTCTGTTCTTATGAAACTTTTTTTGGCATTGCCAGTCAATGTGTTTTATCGTGTCTTCTTCGGCCACCATCAGTAATTTTTCTGCCAAAATAGCAAAAGCCGTCTACTACTTTTAGTGTGACATTGCTAATCCAACTCCCTCAGCTCGCCTGCTTTAATTCGACTATGTTCTATTACCTTCGTTTAGCTTTAATTAATAATTAATCCTCCTTTGAGGATGCTCTCCATTCCGTCGAGTTGCTCTTCCAAGTTCATTGCTGTCTCTGACGGAATTACAACGTTATCGGCAAACCACGAAGTTTTTATTTCTTCTCCCTGAACTTTATTTCTGTCTCCAAATTTTTCTGTGGTTTTCTTTACTGCTTGTTCAATGTACAAATTGAATAAATTTAGGGGTAAGCTACTATCCTGTCGCACTCCCTTCTCAGCTGTAGCCTTCCCTTCTTGTCACTATTACACATGGTGTCTGGTTTCCACGCAAATTGTATACAACTTGTCGCCCCTATATGTTACCCCGATGCTTGCAGAATTTCAAACAGTGTGTTCCAGTCAACACTGTCAAAAGCCTACTAAAGGTATAGACGTAGGATTGCCTTTCCTTAACTCACCTTCTAAGATAAATTATACGATCAGTATTGTCCGACGTAATCCAAATTTATCCGGAACTCAAAGTGATCTTTCACGAGGCTGGCTTCTACCAGCTTTTCTTTCGTCTGTAAATAATTCGTGACAGTATTTTGCAGGCATGACTTATTAAACTGATAGTTGTCTAAAAATGACAACTGTCGTTACCTTTCTTTATTCCTAACTTTATTTATTTATACACTCCTGGAAATTGAAATAAGAACACCGTGAATTCATTGTTCCAGGAAGGGGAAACTTTATTGACACATTCCTGGGGTCAGATACATCACATGATCACACTGACAGAACCACAGGCACATAGACACAGGCAACAGAGCATGCACAATGTCGGCACTAGTACAGTGTATATCCACCTTTCGCAGCAATGCAGGCTGCTATTCTCCCATGGAGACGATCGTAGAGATGCTGGATGTAGTCCTGTGGAACGGCTTGCCATGCCATTTCCACCTGGCGCCTCAGTTGGACCAGCGTTCGTGCTGGACGTGCAGACCGCGTGAGACGACGCTTCATCCAGTCCCAAACATGCTCAATGGGGGACAGATCCGGAGATCTTGCTGGCCAGGGTAGTTGACTTACACCTTCTAGAGCACGTTGGGTGGCACGGGATACATGCGGACGTGCATTGTTCTGTTGGAACAGCAAGTTCCCTTGCCGGTCTAGGAATGGTAGAACGATGGGTTCGATGACGGTTTGGATGTACCGTGCACTATTCAGTGTCCCCTCGACGATCACCAGAGGTGTACGGCCAGTGTAGGAGATCGCTTCCCACACCATGATGCCGGGTGTTGGCCCTGTGTGCCTCGGTCGTATGCAGTCCTGATTGTGGCGCTCACCTGCACGACGCCAAACACGCATACGACCATCATTGGCACCAAGGCAGAAGCGACTCTCATCGTTGAAGACGACACGTCTCCATTCGTCCCTCCATTCACGCCTGTCGCGACACCACTGGAGGCGGGCTGCACGATGTTGGGGCGTGAGCGGAAGACAGCCTAACGGTGTGCGGGACCGTAGCCCAGCTTCATGGAGACGGTTGCGAATGGTCCTCGCTGATAACCCAGGACCAACAGTGTCCCTAATTTGCTGGGAAGTGGCGGTGCGGTCCCCTACGGCACTGCGTAGGATCCTACGGTCTTGGCGTGCATCCATGCGTCGCTGCGGTCCGGTCCCAGGTCGACGGGCACGTGCACCTTCCGCCGACGACTGGCGACAACATCGATGTACTGTGGAGATCTCACGCCCCACATGTTGAGCAATTCGGCGGTACGTCCACCCGGCCTCCCGCATGCCCACTATACGCTCTCGCTCAAAGTCCGTCAACTGCACATACGGTTCACGTCCACGCTGTCGCGGCATGCTACCAGTGTTAAAGACTGCGCTGGAGCTCCGTATGCCACGGCAAACTGGCTGACACTGACGGCGGCGGTGCACAAATGTTGCGCAGCTAGCGCCATTCGACGGCCAACACCGCGGTTCCTGGTGTGTCCGCTGTGCCGTGCGTGTGATCATTGCTTGAACAGCCCTCTCGCAGTGTCCGGAGCAAGTATGGTGGGTCTGACACACCGGTGTCAATGTGTTCTTTTTTCCATTTCCAGGAGTGTATATTCCAACTGATCTTTTACAGAGAACGTTTAAAGAATATTTCAATTCTTGCTGCATGCTTTCTTCTTCCTCTTCGTATACATTCGTTTTTTATGTTCTGCTCACTGCCTTCAGAACTGTCAGGTGTTAGGAGGCTCTATTTGTTTTCTTATTTGATCATCCTTGAAGATCGCTTTCCGAATTTTTATTCCTAAGTAAATTCCTGTTACGCATGTAGCGTTTTTCTTTTGTTCATTTCGCGTATTATGTTCTCTATACGAGCTGATCTCTTGATTATGTCCCATAAATGTTCGATGTGATTCTTGTCTGGCGATCTGGGTGAGCAAATCATTGGCTCGAACTGTCCTGACTATTATTCAAACTAAGCGTGAACAGTAGTAGCCCAGTGACATAGCGCTGTGTCATCCGTAAAATTTCCGTTGTTGTTTGCTGCAGAGGGTCCCCAGGTAGCCGAACATAACCGTTTCGAGACAATAATCGACTCAGTTGGACTAGAGGACTCAGTCCATTCCATGTAAACACAGCCCACGCCATTATGGAACCTCACCATATTGCACAGCGCCTTGTTGACAACTTGGGTACATGGCTTCGTAGGGTCGGTGACACACTGGAACCATACCATCACCTCTTATCAACTGAAATTGACATTTATCTGACCTGGTCACGGTTTTCCAGACGTCTAGCGTCCAACCGATATGGTCTCGAGCCCAGGCTATGTCGTGCTGTCATCAAAGGCAATAGCTTAGATCGTCTTTTATGTCTGTTACCACTGATAACGCCCCTGCTCTCGCTCGTTAAGTGAAGGTCGTTGCCACTGCGTTGTCCATAATGAGAGGTAATGCCTGAAATTTGATATTCTCGGCGCAGTCTTGACACTGTGGTTCTCAGAATACTGAATTCCCTAACGATTTCCGGAATGTAAAGTCCCGTGCGTCTAGTTCCAACTACGATTCCGCGTTCAAGCCTGTTAATTGCCGTAGTGCCGCCATAATCGCATCGGAAACCTTTTCACATGGATCACCTAAGTAAAATGACAGTTCCACCAATGTACGGCTCTTTTATACCTTGCGTACGCTTATACTACCGCCATCAGTATGTGTGTGTATCATTGTCCCACGACTTTTGCACCTCAGTCTTCAGTAAGTTGTCATCTTCATGCATAAAACTACTTTCTGCTTCGCAGTTTCTAAAAACTACTGCTACGTATCTGATCTTCGTTTTGACACGAATACATCGCTGTCGTCTTGCTGAAGGCTGGTTTGAACATCACTTTGATTCGCTACGGATTGCCATGTTGTCTCTGGTAGGCCATGACCTTTCTCTAAGTTTTGAGATGAGCATCACCCAGTTCGACGTTAATGCTGAGCTACTGTATAAGTTGGTATTTTTCATATTAAACGAATCCCAGGACAGACCTGAGATCGAATCGTAGACCTCTGATACGAAACCTGGCACCTAACCACTGAGCCACAAAAATTGCCTCTATCTAAACATAATACATAGCCTGACAGATGCCACTGTCGGATGTCAATGTAACTTCGTATCATGTTTTTTCCCATTTTTTTATTCATTGGTCTACTGCCGTGCCCATTCACCCCCTTCAACAGCGTAATGTCAATTACGACGATACGTACGTAAGGACCAAAACAACATCCAGTCGCCCATCGGAGAAAATCTTCGACCCCGCCGGGTATCGAACCCAGGGTCTCTTCGCTTAGTAATCCGCCGCTCTGACTGGGCAGCTAAGCGTTTAGTGTTGCTACGACGTCTGATAGATCATATAAGCGGCGTGAGCAGTATCAGACGCTGAGTGACCACTGTGAAGGAGAAAGAGACGACTCATAGTTGTGTGAGAAGCGTTAGAAGCACCTGATAGAGTTTGAAAGGGGTCTCATTGTGGGAATCTATTTGGCCAGGTTGTCTAACAGTATGAAATGAAATTTTGTGCGGCACTTGTGAGTGACATGATGCTGAACTACACCCACGGCCAGAAAGATCCCCATATCTATCCCCGACAGAAGACGTGTTGTATCAGTTCGGTCGTCAACTCCGTCCCTGGCCAGCATCCAGGATGTCAAGGACCAATTGCAACAGTTCTGGACCAGCTTACCTCAAGAAAGTGTATGCATCCACACCAGAGGCAATACATGGTAAGTGGACTTTATACAGCCAAGTTCTTTATACATTTGACTCGATTTTGTAATTACTTACGTAACATCACATACCCTCTCAACCCAATGAAGTTTCATTTCGTCTCTACGAGGAAAAGTTTTTGAAACAAGAGAACAGTCCCGCTACAAGCCTGAAGTAGAATCACAAAATAACGTATACATTAAAAAAAATAAAAACCTTGAAATTATACGACACGTCAAAACTAATATAAAAATTTCTTATAACAAAACGTTTGATTTCAAACCTCACATGTTCGTTTACTTTTAGGAACTAAATTATTTACGTATTCGTTTGGAAAGAAAGCTATAGTTCAATGTCACCTGGACGACGAGATCATTTGAAAAGAAGCGGAAGCTCGGACTGGGTGACTAAATCATTTGTGTTCTTTTCAATAGAACAGTTCTAGTACTCTCTTTAATGGTGTCAGGAAAACCTCATTTCGTAAGAATAATAGTGACCACACTTTTACTTAAAATTTCCGGTCGACGTTAGTAAAATTATTTACTCTTCTTTCCTTATCATTCTCATTAACATTATCATAAAATACGCCATACGTGTATCTCATTAAGAAACAATTTGAAATTCCGGCTCAAATAACAGCGATCTTAATTAATGTTACTTCATATGATAGCAAAATTTAGAGGAGGAATACAGTATTTTCTTAATACATTGCTGACTATTAAGACAGCAACACCACGAAAGCGGCGGGCAACAAGCATCAGTTTGACACAAAGTGTCAGGATATGCAAGTGAGGAGCATTTCAGTGAAACCGTACGAGGTGAGTATGGTTAAAGGCTTCTGTGTTGTGTGTGTAAGGAAATAGTACGCAACGGATTTCTCAGTCCGAAGACACGTTACAATGGCAATATTGTAGCCCTTGGAGAGGGCTTCTTATCATCTTGCAATACTGCTTCTCGCGTTGGTCAGTATCCCACAACTGTTTTCCTAATATGGTACCGATGGCTTCAGGAGGACCGTACTCAACACCATACAGGATCTCAACGAGCACACGTCATGAGCGCCCGAGAGGATAGACATGTTGTCCACTCGGCTCTGCAAGGTTGTATAGTTACAAGTACGTTGATTCGGGAAATGGAATCAGGAAATGGACTTGTTTTCAGCCAGATGTGTATCCACATGGCAATGCTACTAGTCTGGAGCACCACGGACCTTCAAACCGGAGACCCATGTTGCGGCTTCTCTTGACGGGGTAAAGAGAGAGGCGCATCACTGTGGTCTGCCCATCGACAGCACTGGACAAAGGCGTGACACTACCACGTATTCAGACGAGTGTCGTGCCATGGGCTGAAGCTCCGACGAGAACGAATCTTGCGAGGCTACGACTGTTACCTTCATACAAACCCAGCAGCTGGTGTGATATCATGGGTTGCCACTGGGTACATAACATGATCAGTTTTCACATGGCTGGTAATTTGGAAATCAGGTATTCCATTTGTGACATGTTAAGGACGATGGCTTCCCTTTCTCTGAGGTCACCATGATGTTACCTTTCAACAACATAACTCAAGACAGTGTTTAGCACGTGCTTTCCTGACCTACCTCGATACAGAAAGTATCCGAATATTGATCTCACACCCATGGCAAACATCTGGCTATGGATTGTCAAGAGATTGACAAGCAACCACTCTTCGCCGACTATGACTAGTGAACACTGCAAAGACCGATATAGAGAAGTACTGAGATCCAAGTTCAATTAGACTTAGTTCCAGCCGTATTAGAGCCCTGTTTCCTACCACTGGCGGCAGCTCTGATACTATATTTCGCTCCCTGTATACGAAAACGGGGAAAGAGGATGGGCAAACACATTACTGTGCCTAATACAGCCTACGGAAACTATTGACATTCAAAACAGTGTCCAGCCATCCCGAAACGTATTAATACAGGTCTTGTATGGTTTTCAAGGGAATCTTATACCATTATTCGTGCAAAATAGTACCAAGTTCTGGCAGCGATGATGGAGATGGATAGCGATCACGTAACCTTCTCTCCAAAGTAGACCACCAAGTCTCAATAATACTGAGATCTGGTAACTGTGGCGACAAGGGGAGATCCTCCTGGCCACGAAACCAGTCCTAGACGAAGTGAGCTGTGTGAACAGGGGCCCTGTACTCTTGGAACACAACATAACCGCAGAGGAACAAATATGGTAGCCAAGACAGCCCTTGAGGGCCGGCAATCCATATTACACCACAGAGGACGGCGTTGTCTATGTCCAAGGCGTACCAAAAAACACTATGGTAAACACATACGTCTTGTATGTAAATAATACAAGATAATGGAAACAGACATTCCGAGCACTTTCCTGCAGGCGGAGCTCGAGCAACTGCCTGCAGGAAGTATCACGACGCCAGAAGCTGACTGGCTGCAGACAGCTATTTAGGGGCTGAAACCAGCCCCAAAGTTCAAATGCCGACCACGTGGACTTCGACCGCTGAAGATTAAGTCTTCGTCTTTACATTGGACTTTTACTAGTGTGTGTGTGTGTGTGTGTGTGTGTGTGTGTGTGTGTTACTACGAACCTTTGTAAAAAATTAGAAGTGAACTTTCGTTTGGCTCAATTAGGACACTTTCACTGGCGTCGTTATTGTTACCTTTCTTTTGTTGTTCAGTCATCAACCTTGTAAACGTACATATATAAAAATTGTGTATATGAAAAATTGCGAATTATCAGTCACTACAGTACCATGGAATGGACTTAATCAGCCAAAATGATCACATAACCCTTGCCATTGATGTGTCCTTGGAGAGCTACCATGGGGCCGATGGAATATCACGATATAGGTGCTTAAATCATCACCGAATCCCCGCCATGCTTCTCTACTGGGATATAAACTCGGTCAGAAGTTGGAGAAATTGCACAACAATAGTCATCCGATTAAATGAGTCTGTTCCATTGCTCTGTAGTCAACGTTTTACTGTTTGGTGCCTTGTTTTCTTGTCAGGAACATCTTCACCATTAATGTTTGGTTTTGGAATTCCAGCTGGCCCTGCAATATCCAGTTTGTGAAGCTGCCTTCATGTTCTTTTGGTGCAACATTCAGTGCTGGTGTGGCTTATTTTTCGCCGCAATCCCTTTTAATGACCGTCTGTCACGATCGCTCAACACATACACTCGTCCAGATTGTGGCTTCGCAGATGACGTCTCTCTGCTTTCCCTGTATGAGGTACAAATCTGCAATACGGCTCCTGTTGAAAACCCAAACACTTTGATTATCTTGGTTACGGAGACACCTGCTGTACGAGCACCAACAATTTACCTACTTCGAATTCATTTAGCCCCAGCATAATGGACTCAAAAGTACACAGAACATTAATTTCGGCATGTCAATCCTTTTTAAGTAGGAAGAGAGGACCACAGCCGATAAAAAATTACATTTTCAACAATACAACTGGCTGTATGTACGTATGTATGAATTCCTAAGGGCCCAAATTGCTGAGATCATCGGTCCCTAGACTTACACACTACTTAAACTAACTTATGCTAAGAACAACACACACCCCCATGGCCGAGGGAGGACTCGAACCTCTGGCGGGAGGGACACCGGCTGTAATTTCAGTATCAATTTATTGACAAATAATGAAATTACGGCTGACGGTAATATTGTAAATTGTAACACACAGAACACTGTTTTGTCTGTGACGGATGCCTACTAAGTGTCATTCGTGGTGAAGTACAACTACACAGAATGAAAGCCTCGCTATCATCCTTATTTTGTACAAGTACACATTTCACGCGGTATTCCCATATTTTTGTCCAACCCATGCATTTATTTAGTATCTTCGCGAACACGGACATCGATATCTAGAGTTGTTTGGTGTAACGGCTGCACCATGGGATCGACTACGCCTCAGTTGGCAAGAAGCAGGCAAGGAACAGAGCGAGCGCTCTTTCCTATCCCACCCCCTGTGGGAAACAACGTATAAAAAAATTTAAAAACCATCTAAGACATCATAACTTAGAGTAGCAGCAGCAGTAGTCATAGTAGCAGCAGACTCAAATTAACTAAGAGAATCTCAAGGAAATTTAATTCATACGCGAAGGAAGTGGCTCACAAACCATTTTTTCGATCGATTCTTGAGTGTTGTTCATCAGTCGGAGGCCTTTACCAAGTAGGATTAGAAGATGCAGAGAAGATTGAACGAACGCGGTGCGTTTCGTGACGGGATCGTTTATTCGGCACAAGAACTCGTGGAAATGCCCAGCTAACTCCAGTGGCATATGGTACAAGAGGGGCATTACTCATCACGGCGAAGATAACTGTTCGAGAGGGTACGTTCCAACGGCACAGGAACAAAAGTCGCGCAGCAAGATAAGACGGGAGTCTGTCAAGAGGATTGTTCCGCCACGTGGTGAAAGTCTTTCAGTTGCACACTTCTTTGGCGGCTTACTTGCCCTAAACTACCTCAACGGTCCTACCGGGGAAATGGGATCTATTGCTTAAAGTATAATCTGAATTATGAATCTTCAAACTATCAAGAGGTGAAGGCAGACAGGAAAGTTTGTCCGTCTGGCGGGGATTCAAACCTGTGACCTCCCCCTTTCCAGGTGTGCGCCTTACACCTAAACCAGTGAGCCCGAAGTCCTAACCCTCCCACATACGTTTTGCAAAATAGTCATGACGAGAAAATCGGAGAAATTAAAGGCAATAGGGAGCTGCACTCACAGTTGTTCTTGCCACGTACCATTCGTAGAAGGAACAAAAAAGGGCGTAAGAGATAATGGTATCAGAAGTACCCTTCGCTCAACACCGTAAGGTGGCTTGTGGAGTATAACGAATGTGAAGCAGTTGTATACGTAGTAGTAGTAGTAGTAGTAGTAGTAGTAGTAGCAGCAGCAGAAGCAGCAGTAGAAGCAGCTTTAGAAGTAGTATTAGCGATATGAGATCCATTGCTGGATGAGGCCAGTTTTCCTTCTTCTACATGTTTCTGTCAGCTTACATCCCCACTCTTGTCCTATATTTGGAGGTTATAATCTGTTGCCAATTTGACAAATGGTTTTGTAATTTGTTTACATGGTAGAACTCAACTACATGCTAACACGAGGAGGTCTAAAGTTGTGAATTCATACATAATAACCATCATATTCTCTGTTTCCGTGTGATACAATTGGCTGATGACAAATTCAAATTATAAATTGGAGTAGAATAGTCCATATTATATCATTTAGAACGAACAAGGTATGTAAAAGACTTGCTATTTATTTGAGAAGAATTTCGAGACAAACATTTCGAATTTGGTCTTACACTTTTCGAATAGCTATTGCCACATAACTTCCACTATGATTAGTGTAATGTTGGAATGTTGTCTTTGGTTTTTTTTTTAAACTGCTTCACTGTTTGTCTCGGTTTGAACATGTGCCGTTAGACCCACAAAATTTATCATATATGGCGACTGCTATTCTTTTTATTCACTCTCTATTGTTAGGCTTATTTATTTGAGCCACTTTCGATCACAGTGCAATACCTTTAGTACATTTCTATTACAGTATACTATTCATTAATTTCCCTTCACCTCATTACCTTTTCTCTATTTCAGTCATCGTCCAAATTTCTGTAATTTCTCATAGGGACTACTATTTCACGTAAGTCCACTCCTCTATTTCCGACCGTTTCCTAAATTATCTATACCCATCCAAACCAAACGACTCACTATAAAGATTCATCTACACTCCAATAAGAAACCAATATCGTCAACACTACCGTGTCCAGTGAGTCGACTAGAATACCAAAGAGCTTGGCTCCGGTAGATACGGAATTCTTAAACGTTGTCACTTTGATAAATGGGGATAAACTGCAGGAATCTATCCCTGAAAGGTTAAGGAGCATAAAACGTCATACGGACATATGGCCAGAAATGCGTTCCAAGGGAAGTCCATCCATCTGAGGGTGAAGTAAAAGGTTTTTCACAGTGAGCCAAGTGTCAGCTCTACGGAGGTAGCTCGCCATCATGTGGTCAGCCGTACAACCGTGTGGGACAATCTCCATGGCAACTGCCACTATGCGAACCTCTTCCAATGAATACATGCCTTATTATGGACCTACCCCTGCGTCGACCGTTGCGTACCTGGTTCGTCGCACAGGCCACCACGGCGCTGGTATTTCTGTCATCCATCCTAGTCACAAGTGAGGCTACCTCTACGAGGGGTGGTATCGTTAAACCTCACAACACCTGTGGGCTATGTAGAATCCTCATGGTATGATGACAGCGATGCGACGGGTCAAGCCCTATTCAGCATCATTGACTGGCATTTCCAGTATTTATCAAATTCATATGGTTCAAATGGCTCTGAGCACTATGGGACTTAACTTCTGAGGTCATCAGTCCCCTATAACTTAGAACTACTTAAACCTAACTAACCTAAGGACACCACACACATACATGCACGAGGTAGGATTCGAACCTGCGACAGCAACGGTCTCGCGGTTCCAGACTGTAGCGCCTAGAACCGCACGGCCACTCCGGCTGGCCCAGCCACGCTTCCAAAACGCCTCAAAGGCGAGGAATACCTGCACTTCCTGCTCATGTCCCTATCTTCCCTGCTGGGAGACATGCCTTTTATGGCACGAAGAGTAAAGTGGCTAATACATTATGGTTCTCCACATAACTGACCGACTGAGTGTGCAGCTAAAACACTTGTACTGTTGTAAAGTGGCTCCCGTGGGGGCAGCTGGAGACTACTTGATTTGAATGAACCAGTATCAGAACCGAGCTCGTTAATATCCACCACACTAAAATGACTGCACAAAAAAGTGTTACAAAAGGATTTGAATACACAGTTTTAGTTTTTGACCTTGTGCAATGCCACTTGAGTGGGATCCATATCACATAAATAGAAGAAATAACTGATACATATGTTATCAATTTGTGGGCATGGAGCTGGCGTTTTGGAAGCGTGGCTGGGCCAGCCGGAGTGACCGAGCGGTTCTAGGCGCTTCAGTCTGGAACCGCACGACCGATGCGGTAGCAGGTTCGAATCCTGCCTCGGGCACGGATGTGTGTGATGTCCTTAGGTTAGTTAGGTTTAAGTAGTTCTAAGTTATATGGGACTGATGACGTCAGATGTTATGTCCCTTAGTGCTCAGAGCCATTTGAACCATTTTTTTGGGCATGGAGACTACATTTCACTGTTGAAATTACATAAGGTTTTAACTATACATGACGATAGAATCTGTTCCCGAAAGAACACTTACCGTAGATGACCATGCAGCTTTGCTAGAAATGAAACGATAGTTAAATGGACACCCTAGCTGCAAACAGGCGTTGATGTGCTTCATTAGGGACATCTTGAAAATGTGTGCTCCTACCGGAACTCGAACCCGGGATCTCCTGCTTACATGGCAGACGCTCTATCCATCTGGACCACCGAGGGCACAGAGGATAGCGCGACTGCAGGGACGTATCCCTTGCACGCTCCCCGTGAGACCTACATTCCTAACATGTCCACACCACTACATTCGTAATGATGTTTGCCCATCATACTCATTACTCGTGGCAGATTAATCTACCGAGTCCTGTATGGATACGAGTCCCGGTCGGGGCACACATTTTCAACATGTCCCTAATGAAGTACATCAACGCTTGTTTGCAGCTAGGGTGTCCATTTAACTATCGTTTCACATAAGGTTTTGATATTTACAATGAGTCAAACGTGTTCATGTGAACAGCATTTATGCACCTGAATATTAAATGAACACTACCCACAAAAATTCAAGTATTAGTGAAATCCGAAAGTGTACAACAAGCAAGATTCACCACGCTCCCCTATTGATCTATGTGAAATCCCGTGCAATCTAGTGTGTACCGGGGGGCAACAAGATCAGCCGTGAATTATGCACCAGTGATTCATCGTTCTCGTAAGACTACTGTGGAGCATGGACAACTGATTCATACTGCAGCCGCGGTACAGTTGAGACTGCTACAGAATGGAAATTAGAACAGCCCATTAATTCCCTAAATGCGCACAAAACACAAAGTGTTCTGCCTTACGGCACGTCTTTGCATGAGGGAAGCCACGTCAGAGAGGTCCACCGCATGAGAGTCTAGGGAAGTGATTCCAGTGGTCGTTGCCCATTGCCTTCCACTGATGATGATGAAATGATAATGAGGACAACACTAAACGCGGGGCCATGCATATACTACTGTTGTCGCGGGTGTCGCCGATGGCTACTTCGGCTGGAACTAGTCTCTCTGACTGCCCGGAAGAGAACTGCACTCGTTCCAGGCAGCAACCATGCTAACATACTGCGTTTAGTCTGCCAAAAGCCCATAATAGCCAATCATCGCCGAGTGACAAAATGCACGTCAATTACACCTCAGAAACTAGGGCGCTGGACTCCTACCACACGTATTGTTAAACAGCGTCCTGCAAGGGACTAGCTTCCAGACGGAATAAAGGGCGGCTGCAAATGTCAACTGACGTCACGGCCAGGCGACCAATCACCGAGCTCGCAGATTGCGCGCCCGGAGAGCCATAGGCGTGGGAGCTCGCTAACGCAGTATGCAAAGGAGGCGACTACGTGTGGCGCCAGTGTGTCGCGTACCCTGCTGGGCTGGCCACAAGGATCTAGGAAGGCCAGCAGACAAACCCTGCTGGCTCTGTAGCTGGACTCTTTGTAATTTCGCACTGAGGCACTATGCGTCCATCAGAATACACCACTTCCACTACTATAAGCGAAGGTGCTATTGTCCGTCGCGTCCTTCCAATAACCAACGTCCTCGATACGCTAACGCACCCCTTGGCTGCGTGCCTCGGCTGTAGTAGTTGGCCACGAAACACAAGGCAAAAGAAAAAAGCTGCGGAAAGAAGAGTTACAGAGCTCAAAAGTAATTGGAATATCAATTCGATAATTTCCGCAGCGCTCAACCACTGCATCTGCACATAAAAATTCGGTCCACACACAAGAAATAAACTTTGCATGATCTGTGAAAGAGGGAGAGTCCTGAAGGGCATTCCATCCGGAAGACGGACGGGTGAGACGGGCCTACCTTCTTTCACAGTAGAAATCCCCACTTCCCTGTGACCTTCCTATGTGTGCTTTAGAGCAACGAAATATATATATATTAAAAACAAAGATTCCAAGACTTACCAAGCAGGAAAGCGGCGGTAGATAGGCACAATAAATAAAACACACAAACACACACACAGAATTTCTAGCTTTCGCAACCGACGGTTGCTTCTTCAGGAAAGAGGGAAGGAGAGGGAAAGACGAAAGGATGTGGATTTTAAGGGAGAGGGTAAGGAGTCATTCCAATCCCGGGAGCGGAAAAGAGAAAAGAGAAAAAGGACAGGTGTACACTAGTACACTCGCACACACACACACACACACACACACACACACACACACACACACATATCCATCCATTTTTCCCATGTGGAAGTTTCTTTCCATTATATATATATATATATATATATATATATATATATATATATATATATATATATTCGAACCTGCGACCGTAACGGTAGCGCGGTTCCAGACTGTAGCGACTAGAGCCGCTCGGCCACATCGGCCGGCGTTTCTTTTTTCCTCTGGCATTCAGGAAAGAGGTTGCTTGGTCTAAAATCCAAACATTCACCAGGCTACATATACTGCTTGCTTCCACTTCAGCATCTAATAATTACTTCCACTCCAACCTGTCCTCCTGTCAAACTGTTGGGCTTCCGTACACTCCTTGTGACATCCAGTTTTAGAACCGATTCCGCGTTTAATGGTTCTCTTGTTTAACCGAAATACTCCAACCCATGGTTACTTCTGCGTTTGTTTCCCCTGCTGTCCACACAGTACTCTGAATCCTAAAAACTCACCAAATGGTTCTAAGATTTAATAGTTAATTTGTACTATTTTCTTCGATGCTCTGCTTACACATTTTTATTTCCAGATGTTGTTGTTGTGGTCTTCAGTCCTGAGACTGGTTTGATGCAGCTCTCCATGGTACTCTATCCTGTGCAAGCTTCTTCATCTCCCAGTACGTACTGCAGCCTACAGCCTTCTGAAACTCCTTAGTGTATTCGCCTCTTGGTCTCCCTCTACGATATTTACCCTCCAAGCTGCCCTCCAATACTAAATTGGTGATCCCTTGATGCCTCTGAATATGTTCTACCAACCGATCCCTTCTTCTAGTCAAGTTGTGCCACAAACTCCTCTTCTCCCCAATTCTATTCAATACCTCCTCGTTAGTTATGTGATCTACCCATGTAATCTTCAGCATTCTTCCGTAGCACCACATTTCGAAAGCTTCTATTTTCTTCTTGTCCAAACTATTTATCGTCCATGTTTCACTTCCATACATGGCTACACTCCATACAAATACTTTCAGAATCGACTTTCTGACACTTAAATCTATACTAGATGTTAACAAATTTCTCCTCTTCAGAAACGCTATCTTTGCCATTGCCAGTCTACATTTTATATCCTCTCTACTTCGACCATCATCAGTTATTTTCCTCCTCAAATAGCAAAACTCCTTAAATACTTCACGTATCTCATTTCCCAATCTAATTCCCTCAGCATCACCCTATTTAATTCGACTACATTCCATTATCTTCGTTTTGCTTTTGTTAATGTTCATGTTACACCCTCCTTTCAAGACACTGTCCATTCCGTTCAGCTGCTCTTCCAAGTCCTTTTCTGTCTCTGACAGAATTACATTGTCATCGGCGAACCTCGAAGTTTTTATTTCTTCTCCGTGGATTTTAATACCTACTCCGAATTTTTCTTTTGTTTCTTTTACTGCTTGCTCAATATATAGATTGAACAACATCGGGGAGATGCTACAACCCTGTCTCACTCCCTTCCCAAACACTGCTTCCCTTTCATGTCCCTCGACTCTTATAACTGCAATCTGGTTTCTGTACAAATTGTAAATAGCCTTTCGCTCCCTGTATTTTACACCTGCCACCTTCAGGATTTTAAAGAGAGTATTCCAGTCAACATTGTCAAAAGCTTTCTATAAGTCTAGAAATGCTAGAATCGTAGGTTTCCTTTTCTTAATCTAGCTTCTAAAATAAGTCGTACGGTCAGTGTTGCCTCACGTGTTCCCATACTTCTACGAAATACAAACTGATCTTCCCCGAGGTCGGCTTCTACCAGTTTTTCCATTCGTCTGTAAATAATTCGCGTTAGTATTTTGCAGCCGTGACTTATTAAACTGATAGATCCGTAATTTTCACATCTGTCAACGCCTGCTTTATTTGGGGTTGGAATTATTATATTCTTCTTGAAGTCTGAGGGTATTTCGCCTGTCTCGTACATTTTGCTCACCAGGTGGCAGAGTTTTGTCAGGACTGGATCTCCCAAGGCCTTGCCCGCATCTCATGGTCGTGCGGTAACGTTCTCGCTTTCCGCGCCCGGGTTCCCGGGTTCGATTCCCGGCGGGGTCAGGGATTTTCTCTGCCTCGTGATGGTTGGGTGTTGTGTGTTGTCCTTAGGTTAGTTAGGTTTAAGTAGTTCTAAGTTCTAGCGGACTGATGACCATAGATGTTAAGTCCCATGGTGCTCAGAGCCACTTGTACCATTTTTTTCTCCTAAGGCCGTCAGTAGTTCTACTGGAATGTTGTCTACCTCCGGGGCCTTGTTTCGACAGGTCTTGCAGTGCTCTATCAGGCTCTTCACGCAGTAGGATATCTCCCATTTCACCTTCATCTACTTCGTCTTCCATTTCCATAACATTGCCCTCTTTTCTCCTAAGGTCTCTTTAATGTTCCTGCAAGCAGTATCTATCTTACCCCTAGTGAGATAAGCCTCTACATCCTTACAATTGTCCTCTAGCCATGCCTGCTTAGCTATTTTGCACTTCCTCTCGATCACATTTTTGAGATGTTTGTATTCCCGTTTGCTTGTTTCATTTACTGCATTTTTATATTTTCTCCTTTCGGCAGTTAAATTCAATATTTCTTCTGTCACCCAAGGATTTTTACTAGCCCTCGTCCTTTTACCTACTTGATCCTCTGCTGCCTTCACTACTTCATCCCTCACAGCTACCCATTCTTCTTCTACTGTATTTGTTTCCCCCATTCTTGTCAATTGTTTCCTTATGCTCTCCCTGAAGCTCTGAACAACCTCTGGTTTAGTCAGTTTATCCAGGTCCCATCTCCTTAGATTCCCACCTTTTTGCAGTTTCTTCAGTTTTAATCTGCAGTTCATAATCAATATATTGTGGCCAGAGTCCACATCTGTCCCTGGTTCCTAAATCTCTGTATTACCATTATATAAACTGTCTGAAACCTGCAGTTTTTTTTATTTTCAGATACGAGTATGCGATCAGACTACCTTTATTAACTTCATTGATTAACTGCCTTCCAGGTAAACAGAGCAAAGTCATTTTCCTTTGATAGGTAGGGATCTGTCGGCCGAACTGAGTTGGCAGGTATCCACGTCAATTTTAGAAATATAATCCTGATCACCCTTATATGTAGTGATAAAGGCAACATTCCGTCAGCTCGAGGGCAATTCCGCTAGTCGGATTCCTCAATCAGGAAACCACAATAAATGTATTGCATTATGAGGACCTTTTCCAGAAATTATAGGATGGAACCAAGCTCTTGCACTATAACGCCAGCACCCTCCCTCTACCCCCCCCCCCCCCCCCCCCCCCGCGCTACTAGACTGACGAATCGTTTCAGTAATTTGGTTGGGAAACATTGTAACATCCTCTGTGCAACTCAGACCTTTCACCATGTGATTTTCATATTTTTGGTGACCCAAAGAAACACATGCATGGGCATCGACTTCCGTCGGAAGAGTAAGTGCAGGAGTGGATGTAGTTGTGCAACAATTAGCGGCCGACCGCGTTCCATGAAACGGGGTTGGCTGGTTGATTTGGGGAGGGGACTAAATAGCGAGGTCATCGGTCCAGTCGGTCCAGGGAAGGGTGGGAAAAGAAGTCTCGTGCCCTTCCAAAGGAACCTTTCTGGCATCTGCCTCAAGCTATTTAGAGGAATAACGGAAAATCTAAATCTGTATGGCCGGACGGAGGTTGAACCGTCGTCCTCCCAAATGCGA